>NW_027280452.1:130000-141355 GCF_046629955.1 Centroberyx affinis | reverse complement strand
CCTGAAGCGTATTGAAGAGATAAAACTTTTTACTTTAGAAATCACCATATTAAAGCCTCCATGTGTGGGATTTTCTATTTGCTATTAAATCAGTGAACTCACATTCCAGTGCTAAAAACAACAGATACGGAGATCATTAGGACATCAGGGACATTAAGATTGATTGAAATACACTGACATACCTGGAAAATGTTATTCTAAATGTGAATTTTTACGTATATAGAGAAGTTTGCTATAAAAGGCATAATGTTTATTCAGATATCCCCCTTGAGATCCCCCATATCGCTGGTGTCCAGCAGTTATATCTCCAAACTTGTACAGTACGTTGCTTTAATATTTTTTGAAATCCCATGCATAGAAAATATTTTTTTACACTTTATGAAAAAATATGAAAAAGTACCAGATTGCCTTTTTAAAAAGGGTGCTGTGAAGAATTTGTTTATTCACATATCACCTTGAGACACTTATATACATTATAACTTTAATGTATTGCACATATTGTATGCCTTTCAGAGTGCAGACTGCTACTTTAAATTCCACAGTCAATATTTTAGATTTAAGAAGTATAGTAACCAATAATGTGCTTTCCTTTATGCCTGCAAAGGTGCAGAGAGTGAAGAGTTCAGTAGGTGTCAGTTTGTTCAAATAGTGGCAGATGTTTGGAATGAAACTCTTCATGTGACCTTTTGCTGATGAAACCATCTCTCTGACCACAAAGCCTCCCTACTCTTTGCCACTGTTTTCCCTGAACAGTTCATTATGCAATGTAAATGCAACTGTGAAGCACAATATTGAGATTTTTCCATAATTTACCCATCCATTTCATCCATTGTGTGAAATCCAGACAGACATTTATTTCTGCACTTACGAAAACTTGCATGTGTGAATCGTACCATGACCATCAGTGGAGAGACGAGAATGAGAAGAGAGGATAGGAACAGAAGATGACAGAATAGAAAAAGTAGAATGAAAGAAGAGAAGTGAGAAGAAGGGAAAACGAGAGAGGAGAAGATGAGAAGAGGAAGAGAGGATGAAGGGATGACAACATTCTTTTTCTCCTTCTCTGTCCCTTTCTCCTTGGTGGCACTTTCCAACGGTAAATAAATTAGACAGAGGGTGTGTGTGTGTGTGTGTGTGTGTGTGTGTGTGTGTGTGTGTGTGTGAGAGAGAGAGAAAGACAGAGCAGAGAGAGAGAGAGACAGAGACACACAGAGAGAGAGAGAGAGAGAGAGAGAATTGGGGAGACAGTGGCAGACACATTACAAGGCCTGTGGTGTGTGTATGTTTGTACCTGTACAACAAAAAAACAGGTTCCCTTCTGTTACTCTCACTTTCTATCTCTCTCTCTCTCTGTGTGTTTGTGTGTGTGTGTGTGTGTGTGTGTGTGTGAGACAGTATCTGAGGGAGCGTGCGGTGCTAGATTGATGTGTACCGCCGGCATGGCCGTTTCTGCTGAGAACGGCCACACTCCTCTGCCTAATGATGCCACATCCATCCTGGAGCGCCAAGTGGTGTGTGTGTGTGTGTGTGTGTGTGTGTGTGTGTGTCCACAAGGCGTCTATCCTGGGGGCTACAACGCAGCACCTTACACAGCCTCTGATCACTCTTTATTTGGCACTGAGCATGTGTGTGTCCATATGTGTGTGTGTGTGTGTGTGTGTGAGTGAAGGGTCCTATGCGCCCATTAATATTAAATATAGATACCCTTGTCAGTGAATTACATCCTCTGATCCCATATCCTCCACTCAGGGAGGAGAGGTGAGGAGGGAGGAGACGTGGGAGGGTGAGGAAGGGAGAGATAAAGTGAGGAGGGGAGAGGAGGAGGACAGGAGGTGAATCAGTGGGGGAGGAGGTGGAGGAGTGGGAAAAGGAAATCAGGAGGAGAGGAGAAGAGAGGAGAGGAGAGGTTTGAGAGGTGAGATGGGGAAAGACGGAAGGAGGAGTAAAAGGAGAGGACAGAAGGGGAGGACGGTAGAGAAGGTAGAAGAAGGAGGAAAGGACTTGGAGGAGGAGAAGAGCAGTAGAAAAGGGAGGAGAGGAGTGAGGAGAAGACGGAAGGAAAGGAAAGGAAAGGAAAGGAAAGGAAAGGAAAGGAAAGGAAAGGAAAGGGAGGTAGAGAGGCAATAGAGAGGTTTGTGATGGACTTGCTTTGTTAAAAGTGCCTCATAAATACTTTAGACTTCACTAAAGAAGGATAGAAGGGGAGGGTGAAGAAAGGGAGTGAGTGAAGTAGAGAAAAAGAAGAAGAGGAAGAAGAGAGGAGTGAGGGATGCAAAACAGAACAGGTGATGGGAAAAGCCACAGGGAGGACATGGAGATGGAGATGGAGGAGAGATGGGGATGGCTGTGGAGAAGAAGGGAAATGGAGGGGGAGATGAACAAGGGGAGGAAGAGGAAAAGAGAGAGGAGCAAGAAGGTAGAGAAGAAGAGGAGGAAGAAGGGGAAGGTAAAGGTAGCGAGATAGAGGGAGGGGAAAACTGGAGGAAATCTGGGGAAAGAGGGACCAGAGAAGGGACTAAGGGGTTTAGGGATGGATGGAGGGAGGGGGGGGGGGGGGGGGGGGGCGGCTGATTGATTGTGCAGAGTGTTGGAGACTTGGGGAAAGAGGGATGAGAAGAGGGGGAAAGGGAAAAGAAAACAGAGGACTGAATCCATCACTCTGAGAGAGGAAGAGTGAGGGAGGCAGAGAGATGCAAAGGCAGAGAAAAAGAGAGGGAGAGAAGGCCGGAGAGAGAGAAAGAGAGAGAGAGAGACAGAGAAATTGAGGGTGAGAAACACAGAAAGAGACCGGACAAACAGATGGAGATGAATACAGACAGCAACAGAGACAAACAGAGATTAGTTGGGAGTGATGAGAGAGCGAGAACTGATAGAGTGATGACGGATGGAGCAAAAACAACGGAGTGAACGGCAGCAGCTTTGACCTGTCATCTGTCTAGTAATGAAGGAGGGAAGGGAGGAAGAGAGGAAAGGAGGAGTGACAGTTTGATTTTCCTAGCCAGGCGTTCATTCCCATATTCCCTGGCAAGCCCTCACCTGATGGAAAGATGGCAGAAAATCAATAGTCCATGTGCGTAATGGAGTAATGACTCTGAGTGTGTGTATGTGTGTGTGGATAATGATAAGTGTGTGTGTATCTGCCCGATCCCTAAGCAATCACACACAGCTTAAGCCAGTCCCAAGGGGTGGGGACCACTTTAACTAACAACTTCATTACTGCAGCCACACACACACACACACACACACACACACACACACACACATAAAGAAGCACAAGCTCGCACCCACAGACCCACAGAAGCATGTAGTGACACAAACAATGTTGATCATACGAATTTGTTTTACAAACACGATTCCATTGGCAAATTTCAGTGTGACTTCATTGTACTTTGATTTCAGTTTTATTTTAAAATGACCTCATGAGCATTTTACATTAAAACTCCATTATATATCTCTGAAACCCTGAAATACACAGTATACTACAATCCACCCACCGCCAGCTGCTCTTAACAGTGTGTGTGGCACTGACACTGTTATTTATGCTATGGACAAACCCATGTACTATGGTGATAGGATAATTACTGTAAAACAATTTGATAGTCGTTTAAAGGCTAAAAATACTGCCCAGGCACATCAGTACGGTGCCCCTGAGTGTGTGTGTGTGTGTGTGTGTGTGAGAGAGAGAGAGCGCTTATCCAAACAGCCCTCGAAGTGTTTCCAGTCTCTGCCAAGTTGTTCTGAGGCTGCGAAAACATTCCCAGTTCTGGGAACGCTAGGCCTTGGCACACACACACACACACACACACACACACACAGACAAACGCGCACACATACACACACACAGGCGCACCTCAATCAACCAATTAGGTCATCAAGGGGATCTCTCATCACAAAAACAGGCTCACTGCCATGTCCAAATGATGGGACTCTGACGCACACACACACACACACACACACACACACACACACACACAAGCAAACGCACACACAGGCGTGGCCCTTGCCCATTAAGTCTGGCTCCAAACACAAGAGACTCTGATCCACAGGATACGCATACATGTGTGCACACAGACACACACACCCCCTCCATAACACAACCAGACACACACACACACAACACAAACACACACATGGCCCCTACTCATTACGGGTCCACTGATCAAAAAGAATGATGCTCCCCATAACTATCTACCAGAGGAGGATGGAGAGAGAAGAGGAATTTGGACAAAAGGCGGCCCGTTGCGGCTCGGCGGCGGTGCAGACCGGCAGCTCATGGCGGCAGCCCCCTCTGTTTACTAGCGGCTAATTAATTCGCCACATATGCTGAGAACATCTGTCGCTAGTGACCTGCCGGGAGAGCAGAGGACGCACTGCTGCGACGGCCCGCTCCCCCCCACTCTCATTAGCGCACACACACATACGGACGCACACTCACACACACTTATGCACAAAGAGGGACGCGCACACACGCACATAGACATGGACAAATGCATGCACACACACGTGTGCAGACACACATAGCTTCACACACCCAGACAGAAACGTGGATGTACGTGGAGACACACACACACACACACACACTTTGATCTGTCATTAGTGCAGGGACTCGGATAAGTTGTTTCCCTGCCAGGTATTAGAGATTTGAAGAGTTGCACAATGTAAAACACAATGCCTAATACACACACACACACACACACACACACACACACACACACACACACACACACAAGACCCACTGCTTATACTTACATTATCAATGCAGATTAAATATCTGGATATAAATGCCTTCCCTCCTTTACCGGGAATGACTTTATAATCACTCTGAACTGAATCACGGTTGATGGGTAACAGCTCAGCGTGTGTTAAGGCTCTTAATTTTTAGACATACTGTCTTTTGGTGTTTTAGCCTCTAATATAAAAATAAAGGACGCAAAAAGATGTCTGTAAAGATATATGCACTCTCAAAATAGAATGCATAAAGAAGAAAAAGATGAAAAATGCACTCTTCTCTTCATCTAGATAAAAATAGCTGTTGACTAAACAATATAATAATAATGTTCTGGGTAGGCCTTGATCAAGGTGCAGCCAACTGTAGGGCAGCCAACTTTCAAACTTTTGTAAAAATCCATTCTGTATGGACCAATGTGAAATTCTTGATTTAAGCACTTTGTTATATTCTTTATGTTGATCACTCTATGTCTGTAACTTTATTTCCTTTTCAGATATCTAAATAAAGAGAAAACACGAGGTGGCAGTTGTCCTGAAAAATAATCAGAAGATAAAAAAGCAACCAGGACAAGGAGTGTGTAAAGTATGTGCTTATTTTGCCAATATTGTTATGTATTTCAACATTTTTCAATATAAATTCTTAGATTAGTTTCTGTCTTCTGGTCTGTGTGTCTGTGTGTGTGTGTGAGAGAGAGAGTGTGTGTGTGTACTTGCAGCAACACATACATATGCTCAATTGGGCACAGCGAAGATTAGTGGCTAAAATGTATGTTTTAGCCAAAATTGTGAGAGAGAAATTACTGCTTTGCCAACCCATTTAAAGACAAAGACAAATGGTGAATACCATCGAGAACAACAAGTCAGGTGGAGTCAAATAAAATACATGGCACAGCCTAGAGAAAATATTTCCCTTCTAATTACTTTCCTTTTTGTGATGCTCTGACGGAAACTTCAGTTTGTAACATGTCAGCCTGATATGGACAAAAGTTGAAAGAAAGAAGGGAAATAAAGAGAAAAGGAAATTCAACATGTAGGCTACTATATCATGTCAAATATATTATATTATATAATAATGTTTTATTGGCAAATTATTTTTTAAATATTGCCAAAGCATCTAACACTTTTAGAAACTAAAACTAAATACTGTTCAGTGTAGATGTCAGTTTGTTTGAGTGTGTGTGTTTTTATGTTTTTATGTATTTATGTGTCTACATGTGTGTGTGTACTGTATGTGTGTCAGTGTCTGTGCTCCAGTCCCTCAACAGTGTGGAATCCAAGTAGCAGCGTATTCCACACCAGTGAAATGTAGCACACTTTTTGTCCACCACACTGTGTCCTTCATGCCGCGCTGTGTGTGTCGAAGCCAAACTTAGCGAAATAAAAAAGTGAAGCTCTGCGAGTCTGCAAACCGCAGCACCAGCAGAAAAACTCCCACCAGCCAATCAGATTCATTAACCTCCAGTATCCCACAATCCCCCTGAGGGGACCTACAGAGACAAAGACAAACTCTCTCCCCCTTGTGTCCTGTGCCTCCCTCCCTCTTCCCTCCAGTCTCCCCCTCTCATTTTCCCCCACCCTCCCACACACACCCCACCCACCAACCAGGTTTCAACACAGGAATAACTCCTCCTGCCAAGCGGGATCACAGTTAGCAAAATTCTTGCTACAACATATCAAAGACTAAGGGCCACAACAATGGGAAACTTTCAAGGAAGATGTGATGGCCACTGTTGCCTCCATAAGGTATGGAGTTTATTAACTATGACAAAATCACTGTGAATAACTAAGCGTATTTTAAGGAGCAAAAATAATTTCTGCATTTCTGCAAAGTCTGGGTAAGGGTTCCAATGTGGGTTTTTCAAGGCTAATTTCAACATCATTTTTTTTTTTGGATTGAAGTTGCTGATATTTGTGCTGATATTAGATCTATATATCTATATATTAAAATTTCACCATAATCATGCTAAAAAAATTCAAAAACCTAGAAATATTCAGTGTTTTCCCCTAGAATTTTATTCTTGGAGTGGTGGAAAGGCCTCGGAAACTGCATTTAGACTATGTGAAACTATGTGAAACTAAAACTTTCCATTAAAACCCAGGGAAATAATAACAACAATAATAACAATGGCAATAATAATAATATTAAATTACATAATAGATATATAATCAAACCTCATAATATCAGAGGTAGACGACACTGACTGGCTGCTATCAAAATTTTTCATAAAAGGCCAATACTGGCCTGATGTATCAGTCTAAACCTGGTGCACCTTTAGCACCAGCAGCTACAGCTTTCTCCAGATTCTAACCAGGCAGTCAAGTCAGGAAGTCATTCAGTCAGTCACTCTGCCTGCCATCCAGTCAGTCAACCAGTCACCCATCCAACAAACTGCTATTCAGTCAGTCAGTCAGTCATTCAGTCAGTCAGTCATTCAGTCAGTCAGTCAGTCAGTCATTCAGTCAGTCAGTCAGTAAGTCATTTAGGTTGTCGCCCCACCTGTCCCTGCTAATTTTGTGAGGCATCAATTAAAGTGTTAAAGTGTTTGCTGAGTTCTCCTCACCTTCAGCCCATCTGAAGGCCTCTAATGCAATTGCGTTGTGTATTCCAGCAGTCAGTCAGTCAGTCAGTCAGTAAACCAATCAGTCAGTCAACTCCTCTTGTTGTGACTCGGGTTGTCAGTCAACCAACCAGGCAAACAAGTCAACAAGTCAGCCACTCGGCGAAGCGGCCGAGCGAGCAGCCAGTCAGTCAAGCAGCCACCCAGCCAGCGAGCCCCCCACCTGTCCCTGCTAATTTGGTGAGGAATCAATTAAGGCTGTGTTTGCTGAGTTCTCCTTGCCTTCAGCTCATCTGCTCCTCTCTAATGCAATTGTCCTGTGTGCTGCGTGCGGAGCGGCATAATAAAGTGATAAGGCTAATCAGGTTGGCTGCTCCTCTCCTCTCCCCATACGCACACTACACTTATTCTATTAGATGTGTAATGAGATTCTGCACTCCATCAACACGATGCCGCTGTGTGTGTGTGTGTGTGTGTGTGTGTGTGTGTGTGTGTGTGTGAAAAAGTGAGTGTGTGTCTTTATGTGTGTGTGTGTGTGTGAGTGAGAGTATGAAAGTGTGTGTGTGTGTGTGTGTGTGTGCGCGCTTCTGTTCTCGCAGAGGAAATTTGCTCCATTTACATTCTATCATTAGCTTGAAACAAATGTGCCCTTGAGCTTACCGCCCCTGTCTCTCTCGGCTGCAAACACTTTACTTTGGCAGGCGATCATAGCAACATGCGCGCGCACACACACACACACACACACACACACACAAAGGTGCACTTACACATACACACTCAAATACGCACACAGACGACACTTAAGCAAATAATCTAATACAGAAATGCACAAACGCACACACACACACACTCAAATGAAACTAACAGCACAAAGTATTACTCAAATGAATTTGTAATGCTATATGTACGGGTGCGAGATCATTAGCTTAGGAATCGTCTCTTACTTTTCATTATGTAAGCAAGCATGCACACACACACTCACACACACACTACAAATTCCTCATCTACCCATCCATCCATCCATTCTTCCATTCATCCATCCACACCTTACCGCTTACCATACACACACAAACCCCCACCGTCTGTCCATTCATCCACCCACCAACCGACACCCACCCACATGCGCACACACACACACACACACACACACACATACACACACACTTACCCCCACCCCCCCTTCCAGACAAGTAGAGAGTGTGATGGGTGAGTAGATGTAGAGGACACGGGGCTCTGTGATGTGTAGAACAGTTCTGGTCAATGGGCCAGATAATGAGTTGCCATAAACAGCAGCACTCTTCCACTGTCCAGCTCAGCTCATTACCGTAGCTAGCATATGTAATCAGTGTGTTGCTGGGGCGTGTCTTAATGTACTCTACTCTGCTGTTTCTCAAAGACAGGGTTGGGCCCCCAAGGCGGGTCGTGGGAAGGTAAAAATGGATCAGTGATTCATTCTCAGGAAATATTGGTGAGTGGCATTCAAAGCTGCATACACTGGCTGGGTTATGTTGCCTTCTCAAGTCCATGGGATGCACGGAGGGCTGAATAAATTACTGGAGATTAGTAGTGGACATTTTTTCCAAAGTAGCCTGCAAAAAAGATTGAAATCAGTTTTGGGGTGTGAGAGAAACATGCAAAGTCAATATGGCTGAGCTATTTTTCTCATAAGCAATAGATATATTCATTTTTCAGTATTTTACACCATAATTTACAAAAACCAATAGCAAGACAATACCACAGAGTACTTATGGTTACTATGGTGGCCAACAAGCTGTCACAGAGACATAATTAGAAAACACACACACACACACACACACACACACACACACACACACACACACACACACACACACACACACAGAGACACATGATATCAAGCTGTGCACATCCTCATTAACTTCTTGAGTATGATAAAACACGATTCTCTCTCATCCCACCCAGCATTCCATAAAGAGAAGATAGTATTTCAAGCTGCCGACGCTAAATCTCTAATTATGACTTTATTTGAAGAAAACAAGGGAGCACTTAATAAGCAAATGAGAGTGATAATAACTTGGAATAGGGATTGGAACCACACAGACTAGATTATAGGGGTGAGCCCCTGCCGAGCGAGAGAGAGAGAGAGAGAGAGAGAGAGAGAGAGAGAGTGAGAGAGACAGAGACAGAGAGAGAGAGGGAGAGGAGGAGAGAGAGAGAATCGTAAATAAAGTGTCAGAACGAGTAAATTATGAGGCTAAATACTCAAAGCTGTAATTATGACTGCCTTTGAATAGGCAGAGATGAGTGGGTATGAGGATGATCGGATAAAAAGAAAACATTAACTGCCTTCCTTTCTGCTCCCTCCTTCTCTCTGTTTTGCTGCACACAACACACAGACACTCACACTGCTTCTCCATTCTACCTCAGACTATTTCTTTCTGTTTCTGACTTTTCCCTGTCTTTGTTATATTTTTTTTCTAAATTGTTTTTGTGGCAAATCAAGCCACTGCTGGCTTTACTTACAGCCCATGTAAAAAATAGACACAGTGAGGTCCATGCAAGCTAATAGATGAAGAACCCAGAAGCATGTTCTCCTGTTGTGTGATGTCATGGAAATTATGGGTTCTGTGAAAAATCGCAGCTAAGATGTGAAGATTTAAATTTAAATTTTCACAATAACACAACTTTTATTTCCTTTCATTAATACAATACTGCTAAATAGACAACAGGTACAGGAGTGACATTTCTCACTGCAGACTGACTGACATGAATTTGTCTGTTGAAGATCTACAAAACCTTTATTTTCTTTAAAACCAGGCCGGTCACTTAATTGGAAATTGTTATTCACACTGACAGCCTGGCAAAAAGGCAAAAAGGCCTCAAACGCACAGCGTCATTAAGTAATGGCCTTAATGTGTCTTAACCCGCTGAGCTGTCTGGGAGAATCACAATCCAACCTAATTTTGTGGTGTAGGCAATACTAGTTTGTGGTTATGAATCGGTGGCACTGTGATGACTTTTCAACCTCAATTTAATACAATTTAACGCACCGCTCCAGTTCTGACCAAGGTCTCTCTCTCTCTCTCTCTCTCTCTTCCCTGTGTCGGTCTAAATCTCTCTTTCACCACCTTCACTTTCTCTCTCTAACCCCTTTTATTCCTCTCCGTCTTTCCCTCTGTCTCTATAGCGCTCCCCTGTCTCAAATCTCTTTAGGTTTGTCTTGAGCTACAGGATATGAAATTGACTTGTAAAGAGGAGACAAGTATTCACAGAGGGTTTTGCCATTCAAGGTTGATTTCATTTTATTCGCTATCAGGGCTGGCTGTCTGTTCGCATGTTAAAGATATGAGCTGGGTGTGTGTGTGTGTGTGTGTGTGTGCGTGGGTGTGTGTTGCTCAGCGCTTTGTGTCTCTGCCATTCAGCCAGCTGTATGTCACACAGTCTCGCTTTCTATACATGGTTATATTTGACATATGTTTAACGGGGGCCAGGGGGATAGCTCGCAACGCTGTGTGCGTATGTACGTGTGTGTGTATGTGTCCCTGAGCAGCGTTCAGTGTTCCTGTACCAATCCAATGAAGTTGTCTGAGTGTCTGAGAATGACAGCTTCATTATCTTGTATGAAAGTGGGACAAATGGAGGCTTGTCTCTCTATCACTCTGAGTGTGAGTATGGAGAGCTGAAAACACAAAAACCTTAATACTCACACACTCAGCTGGTGTGTCATGTACAGCAGCTATCTTTCCTTTCATTTTGAACTCTCCTTTTTTCTTTCTTTCTTTCTTTCTTTCTTTCTTTCTCCCGTTCATTTTTACACTTTCTTTCTTCTCTCCTTGCTCACTCGACTTGAGGCCTGTGGTTCAGTCTCTCCGATCCCAGTGCCCCCATCTTGTTCTCTCTCACTCCCACTCTTAGTGTGTGAGTGTGTGTGTGTGTGTGTGTGTGTTTGCTGACAGCTGGGACCAGTAAGTGATGACTGTGTCTAAATGTTGATCACTGGGAGATGCTCTGTTGTTCTGAAATGAGGTGGTAGGGGAGATGAGTGTGTGTGTATGTGTGTGTGTGTGTGTGTGTGTGTGTTTTGGGGGTT
>NW_027280452.1:122500-127500 GCF_046629955.1 Centroberyx affinis | reverse complement strand
TTTGGTGGTGGGGAGTGGTGGTGTGTTGGGGGCGGGCTGCGAAGGTCAATGAGAAGACACAAAGATCGCTGCTCAGTCCAAAACCACTCTGCCACAGCAATGAGAAACAAAGGAGTGATTATCAATACACACAGACACACACACACACACACACACACACAAACACACCACCCCTCCCCTCCCCCAATGCAGACCCACCGCACCTTTGAGGTCAGAGGTATTCTAGATTAGCCAGCCAATCAGTAACCAGGAAGTCAGCCAATCAGTTGGCTAGGTAGCCAACCAGCAGGAGAGCCACCTAAACATATAATAACGTAATACTGTTTGATTGATAAGTTATATGTTTCTACTTTTAAGGTTTAAGCCCCAATCCACAATTTATTTGTTCATATATAATATTACATACTGTATACTCACATAGAATCTAAGAGTTTGACTTGGAAATAAGCTTTCAACTTTCATAACCCATAACAAGGTACAATAGTATTTTGAGTTTGCAATTTCACTTCAATAATAAAAACATTATAAATGTAAAAAAAAACAACAACTTTAAAAGCATTGATAACATGTTTACCTTACGGTCAATGCTTGTATCAATATCTCTGACAATTAATTTTAAAGAGAAAAAAAAAGAATAAAATCCAATGAATCCAATGAATAAAAACATAAATCCAATAGTGGGACATTTTAAGGCAATCAGTCTAAATATGTGTGATTGAAGCATATTCAGTTACCTCAAAATGTGAATTCAAATGTCAATTCAGTTATTAGTTATAGAGGACTCATTTTCAAATGTGTCTGGAAGTTGGATGTGAGAATCCTTGCATGATAAAAGGTTTTCAATATTTGGCTTTTGAAGAAAAGGTGCTTCCTTCATTGACAGAGCTGAATGTGAACTGACCCAGACCCAGGTTAGAAACCTTTAACTCTCCTCTCCACCTCTCTCCTCTCCTCTCCTCTCCTCAACCTTGACAAAGTTTCATAGGTCCCAGCCAGTTCACTCTCCCGGCCCCTCTCTCCATTTCTCCACTCCTCTCCTTCTTTCTCTTTCTTTCTCCCTCTCTTTCCCTTCTCCCCTGCCTCTCTCAGGCATCTGGACTCTTTTGTTTCTCCTCCGTCTCTCTGTCAGCAGGTCCTGTCCATCAATACAGAGCTGTCAGTCATTGGAGTGACAATTGGCAGCTGTCGATACAGCAGCCTGTCTGTATATAGGCCTCAACCCCTAAAATGCTATCAGCTGCCAATACGCACACACACACACACACACACACACACACACACACACACACACACACACACACACGCACACACATGCTGGAACGTGCAAACACTTACATGCAGGTGCACACAAGTACACAGCTAGACACGTATTCAAGCACACAAACACTCACGTACACACATACCTCTTCACATCCTCATCACACTTTATCATCGCTGACACAGGAAAATTTGGTTGTAGGATACTGAGATCAGTGTGTGTGTGTGTGTGTGTGTGTGGTGAGGAGATCAGATCAGAGGGGAAACAAAGAACCACCTTCTGACTATTCAATATTTGGCAACACACACACACACACACACGCACACACACACACACACGTATTGTACTGGTGAAGGTCTTTGAGTCAGAAACAAATGGCTCCCCCTACTGGAGACCTATGAGACCTTTGGCAATGACATTCTAGTCTTTGGCTACACAGTAGCCAGATTAAAACAACTGATTAATTAATTCATTCATCTATTGATGTACTCACTCATTCACTCTCACTCACTCGCTCGCCTCCTGCCTATGTTCCTTACTCTCTCTGTCATCCTTTCCAATACTTTCTCCCCTCTCCTTCCTTCCTTCAGTCCTCCCTCCTTAATTTAGTTCCTACCTTTCCTTTTTCCCCTCTACATTTTTCCTTCCTCTCTTATTCCCTCATTCCTTTCTCCCTAGCATGTTTTCCTTCCTTCCTTTCTTCATGCGTTCAGTAATGCTGTGTTGTAAGATCACATGGGAGCCCTAGTTTATGTGTAAGAGAGAAGGACGGCTGTGAAGGATCATTAGCTCATAATCAGCAGACACTGACTCAGCATCCTACAGTATTGTACATGTGGTCAAGTTCACAGCAGAGATGGAGGAGGGAATTTTGACTAATTTCAAATTAAATTAAAGTTATACAACTGACAAGTCATTAAGTCAATACATTTTTATTTGATAAGCGCAGGTATAAGAGTTTGCCAATCTTTTAAAATCTTTGTGAAGTAAATTTATAGTATACATCATAATAATTAGTATCAAACTGATAAAAAAAAAAGATTGGGTAATTTAAGACAAAAATGCATAAATTGACACTTTTCTAAAAATATAATTGAGTTTTGTATTCATATTGGTGGTTATGATGACCACACACTACAGGTCAGTTTACCAACCTTTTCATTTATAAATACATCACTGGATAAAAGCCTTGGAAAGCAAAAGAAACAGTTGTATTGCTGCATGAGACCAGAGAATAACAGAGTGGACTAGAACCAAATAGAAACGAAAAGAACAAATGAAAGCAGAGTAGAGCCGATAAAAGGCGATTACTAGAGGAAAGGGAAAGGGAGTGGGGCGGGTGGGGAGGGAGTGGGGGGGTGGCATGCCTGTCTGTCTGCCTGCTCTCCTTTACGCACGTGGCGTCCATCCGTATGAGAAATGTGATTACAAATGAGAATGTGAGTGAGAGAGCGGAGTGCCACAGCTGGCATGGCATCTGGCTTGGCATATCGCTGCCCGGCCTCGCCCGCTGCCTGCATGCTCTAATGTGGCTGTCGACAAGCCCATTAAGAAGCCATTACTAAATGCTCCGTCTCTGCTCCACTTCCACGCCTTATAGCACAGGCCCAGGGGAATGCCAGCAACATGGAGGAGAGGGAGAGCAGAGGAGAGAGAGAGAGAGACTGACAGAGAGTACAGACTCCCTGCTCAGATCACTATATACTTCACCATCAAGGACTGAAAATAGGCACCTAGGTGAGGCAGCTATGCCTCGGGGCCTAGGAGGAAGAGTTGTCATGTGAAGTCTCCACTTCCACTGCTACTCCGGCGCAGACATAGGGAGTTAAATTCAGTGCCACATATACATAATTCTCATTTCCAACTATAGCCGCAAAAGTCTTTCAAAAGGTTTCTGAATACTATATGAAAGGCAGCCTCACAGTTTTGAATTTAGAAGATTTGAAGCAGGGTGCTGAAAAAAAACAAAAACATGCTCAGTTGACTTTCCCTTGATAAATAAAGGTTAAAAAAATGTGAGTCTGCTATTATGGCTAATGCTGTTGTAACAGAAGTGCCTACTAGGCAAGCAATCTGCAGAACCACGCTGAGCTTTTACCACATTTTTGTCTACAGAGTGGGTTACTAGGTGTTCTCTTTCTATGCAGATTTCAAAACAATGTGACAAACCTGGGTACTTTACATCACACCAGACATACTGTAGACCTGAGAAAAACGATATGAAGACACCTGATTTCTCCTATATTGGAGGTGATACATCTACTTTTGAGGTATATTGAGGTATTATAAGACTACCAAGAGGCACACCTCAAGTGGCTTAAATATTAAAAAAAATACTAATTTATATTTATTCTCAAATCTGACCAGGCAAGAAGAATGAATAGACATGGTGCAGACTATAAGAGTTTAGTATGTGACAGTCCTGTGCAAAAGTCTTGCAAAAAATAAATGAAAAGTATCAATATCAATATCAAAACATTTACTGTAAAGAGCATTCTACTGACACACTAATGCAGACTAACAAATAAACATCTGAGACAAAAGTTATACGTATAAACAATCCAGAGTGCTTAAGACTTTTGCACAGTACAGTATGTGTCAGTGTGTGTTAGTATGTGTCAGAATGTCAGAGAAGGTTTGTGTGTGTGTGTCTGTGTGTGTGTGTGAGTGAAAAAGAGAGAGTGAATGAATGAATCAATCCGCACAACACTGTTGTACACATGTTACTTGTGTGTGCGTCATGCTGTGCTATCTCTATGGCAGGCATGCCAGATATTACTCTTACTACTATTATTAGAGAGCTGTGTAATAGCCAGCTAGAAAGTCCAAATATGCAAATATGTGCTAAATTTCATGGAGATTTGACCAACCTTGCGGGAGAAATGGCGCAAAAATATAAAGTTGCTTGTTATAGCACCACTATCTGGCCAATCGGTGTGAATGTTTTTTTTTTTTGGTTTCGTTTTTTTTGGCCAAGTAGTGCCCCTCTTTTGAAACCAATCTACCAAAACTTACAGTCTCTGTACTCCAGATCGTTTTAAGGCAGAAAAAGAAGAAGCGGAAAACTATGGTTCAAGCACCTGCAGTGCTTAAAAATAATAGCTCAGAACAGAAGAAAGCAAGATTTGCGGTAAGTAGATGAGCAGATTCCTGCTCCACTCTCTCAAATTAAAGCCCATTCATTCTCCCTCTCTCAGGCTCTTGAGCTTTCTACCTTAAAAAGTGGTAAAAGTGGTATAACAAAAGTGGTATAAACAAGAGCGACTGAAATTGTTTAAGCCACAAGTGAACCAGCGGCTTATTTGTTGCTCCTCAAACTGTTTACTGGCTGACATTATATTTGCTACCCAGAGACATTAGGTTATTGAACAGCCTGTTAGAGAGAATTGTAGATTAATGAGGCTCCCAGTGTGGTACAACCCTTTTAGATAGATGGCTCTGCTCTGGCAGCACTGGCTAAATCCAAGATGGCAGTAAACACAGCCCTATAAATAACACACAGTTCTCTCATTACTAAATCAACATCCAAATATGACATCATCTTCTGTGTGTGTGTGTGTGTGTGTGTGTGTGTGTGTGTTTGTAAAATGATAATCTTTACTTAAGAAAGTCAGTGGGTTGCTGCCAACCTACATCAACCATATTGGCCAAAAGATCTACAATATCATCACTGCAGCCAAGGTCTGATCTCAGTCCAAGTGACGTATACCAGTTTCTTTGGTTTTGTTTTTCTTATTTGTGA
>NW_027280452.1:72500-117500 GCF_046629955.1 Centroberyx affinis | reverse complement strand
AGAGAGAGAGAGAGAGAGAGAGAGAGAGAGAGAGAGAGAGAGAGAGAGAGACGGGCAAGAGAAAAGAGTAATTTCTAATTCCCTGGTTGAGACACAAAGTGAGGCCTTTCATACGTAGCTAATTTTGCCCCAGCCTCTCCTCCTTATCCTCCTCCTCCTTCCCTCCTTCTCTCTCTCTCTCTACATCATGTACGGGTCACTTCTCCAGGAATAACATCTACCAAAACAGGACCTCAACAAAGATATCAAACAATAGCCTGAGTATAAGTGGGCATAGTGAGTATAGGATAGCGAGACAGTTTGGGTTGGTTTCAACCTACCTCCTGGTGAGTAGTGTTCTCCCACCAAAAGAAGTCTGACCAGATGTAGTCAACATGATGTGTATCATCATTACAATTTGCTGCTGTCAGACAAAAACCATGTTTCTTCTTTTTAGGAATTGGAAACACTCATATTTTAAGATCTGCATGCACTGAAATTTTACAATGGCTTTTTACTTAGTTTCCAGCACACTGGGTTCATGAAAATGAAATTATTCAGCACGTAAGAACCCTTTCAAATAACTAATAAAAAAGACAAATTATATTTGTTGCAACATGGTTTTTACATAACTGTAAAACATTTAGTAATAGCCTATAAGCAGCATTAAAGCCTTTTTAAAAGCTCATATAGTGCTGTTTCCCGTGTTTTAGATAGCAGGATGCTGACGCATCACAACATCAAACTTAACAGAGACTGCACCTTCTTGTTCTGCCACTTCTACATTTTCTGCTAAAACAATACATATAAGTATGTGTGTTTATAGGGTATATGGTTGTCATTTGTACCATTCAGAACATCTCTTATGTACAATTTTTTGTTAAAGTGTGCAGTGCATTTCACATGGTTTGGACAGTGGATGTAATTCTCTAGAGTCCTGATTAAGTAAAATCAGTTAGCTACTAGTGGCTCTGTGAACGGTTCTCATCTAGGTCTGGGGTTGGCCTAGTGCCACCTCATTTACCTGGAATCAGCAACTGGGTGTGCGTCTGTGTCTGTGTGTGTGTGTGTGTGTGTGTGTGTGTGTGTGTGTGCATGTGCATGCATGTACATGAGTGGGAGACAGGCAAACCCTGTGTGTGTGTGTGTGTGTGTGTGTGTGACACAGAGAGAAAGAGAGAGAGAGAGGCTATCTGCAGACAGAAACTAATCAGTGTGTGTGAGATAAGAAAGCAGCCTTTATGGTGTATGGTAATCAGCCCCCCTCGGCCTGCCGCCGCCATGCATAATCACCACGACTTATTCACATGATTGATGAAATATGCGTCTGTGAAATCCGAGCTGCTTTTGTTATCATCCTGTTTTTCCCTCCACCCCCCCCCCCCCCTTCTCTCTTTCCCTCTTCTCTCTCAATCTTGTTCTTTTTTGTCTTGTTCAACCTCTCTTCCTCTCTATATATCCCTCTCCCTCTCTGCAGTGGCCGAAGATGTTGGAGCCACAAACAAACAAGAAATTACACACACAGCGAGGGGTCCCTCTTGAAACCATGTACATGCACACACACACACACACACACACACACACACACACACACACACACGCTTGTTTTGTTATAAGGCAGCAATATGATGCATGAGAAAAGCAACATCCTCTGAAAAGAAATATGAAGAAAGGAGACGGAAAAAACGAGTGACGGGGGGTTAGAGAGAGAGAGAAGAAAAAAGAGGAGACATTAATTGTTATTTCCTGCAGATAGAAGTGTTGGCTGGATTAGAGAGGGGGATGAGAGAGAAGAGAGATAGAGTGATAGAGAAAGAGAGGGAATTAGATGGATAGATGGTTCAGAGAGCTCTTGTCGTTGACACTTGATCGCATTAATCAGGGGACGGATTCAGAATTTACAATTAATGCAACACGGAGAAACAAAGACTGAAACCGTTTAAACAAAAAACAACAGCAAGTCGATACTAGGACACAACTATCAAATAGCATCACAACCTCCATAACAAACAGCAAGTTTTTTTAAATGTTGATTTTACTCGTGATTTTTCCTGCTATGGTCTCATTTGGAATTGGTTTGTCTATTATTTCTGTTCACTTTAAGCATGTTTTTATGGTGGGGATTTATGCTGTGTGGGACAGTAGACTGGAGAGTGACAGAAAAAAAATGGTAGTGAAAAATGAAATGCCAGGCAACACAGGTCACTTGAACAACAATAAAAGCCACAAAAACACAGGCAGTTTCCGAGCACATAGCATGCCAACATACACCAAGCGTTGTTGGGGCAACTATCTGAGAGAGGAGACTTGTGGAATATGCAGTAAGAGCTAGATTTTTACACCTGAACCTGGTGGGACCTGACTTGACCTGACAGGATAGGGTCAGGTAGGGTGAAATTTCTGCCTTGATTGCTCAGATTAAGGTTCAAAAATATATTGAAAATAGTGCAATTAGCATAATTTCAGGCATTAGTCAGGTTTTGGCTCACAAAAGACTAGTACTTCTTTGCCATTGGCTTTGGGCTCCAACAGAAATGTCCCCAGCTTCAGCCATGAATTTTCAGGCTTGACATCCTGGAGGCTCCGAAGGCTAATACTCAAACCATGTATACGCAACATAATTAGGTTAAAACCTGGCCCGTTCACTCTCTCTCATCTCCCCCGTCATGCTACGCTCTATGCAGAGGGCTGAGGCAGGTGCAGAAAGCCGGGGAGGGGGCTGGGAGAGTGAGCTGGAGTTAGGGTAAGGGGTCAGGCCCGGGGGGAGAAGGCTGAGGGACATTGTTGGGAGAGAGGGCTGTGGGTGAAGGCTAGGGCTGGAGGAGAGCGCTGGGACTTGCGGAGAGGGCTGGGAGAGAGGGCTGGGGCTGGAGGGAATAGAGTGGGGGAGAGGGCTGAAGCAGGGTCAACTAAGTGTGTGCCTGAGAAGAGGGAAAAGGCTAGGGCATAGGATAGGGCCGGGAAAGGAAAGGCTGGGGAAGAAGGCTGGGACTATAGGGCTGTGATTCGGTACTGGAGGGAGGGGGGGGGGGGCTGGGACTGAGGGTGAGATTAAGACTGGGGCTGGGGCTGGTGAATTAAGGCCCCCAGCCTCGGGGTGCTATTACACATCCATAATGAGAAATGGAGAAGAGGGGGGCTTGTCTTTGCACCTCGGCACACCTTAGATTAAATATGCACAATTCCCATGCAAAATGGGCCAGGAGCAGCCGGGACCAACATTGCTGTCTAATCCCCTGTGCTGGGGCTGTTTCAGCCAGGGTTAACAGGCTCATCAGTCAACACAGGCTGCTTAGCATGGGACATCAAGGCCATTTGCAGGTTTAAGTGTTTGTGATTGCTTCCCTTTCCAGACCCCCCACCACCGCCGCTGCCGCCCCCAACCATCCCCACCACACCCCCATCCCCAATGCTGGCTAGTGAGCATATGAGCCTGCAATAAGACACATACACACACACAAGCAAGCATGCACATATATCAACCCTCTAATAGCGTACGTAAAGATGTGGCTCCCACACACATCACGCTTTACTGATGTATGAAATACTATGCACACACACATTGAAGACTAGATTCCCCACACACAATCATACAACGCAGCAAATACACACACAAATCACCTTGCAACACCAAAAGACACACACTACAATCTAGAGCCTTCTACCCTCCTTGACACGATAAATAGATAGACAGACAGATAGATAGATAGATAGATAGATAGATAGATACATGGTAGGAAAAACTGCTTGGAAAGTGGGAATCTTCATTAACAATACTAACAATAGGAGTTTAGTGTAAAACAAATGTAATAGGATTCTTCAGGGGAAACAAAAACACTTAACTTCAGCATCTCTGCAGCAAGAAACAGAAGACGTAAGCGAATCAAAAGACATGTTCTGCTGTCAGAAAGTGCATTCTCAGATGCTTTTTGACTGCAGAAGACACGTGTGTAAGTGTGTGCATCCTGTCTGCTGCATCCTGTGTGTCCATCTATACCGTGGCTTCATCACATTTCATTTGCATTTCACAGCCGGTGTTGACTTCTATCACCAACACACTGCTGTATGAGAGGGCTGTCATGTTCCTCAAGAAGGTGTGTGTGTGTGTGTGTGTGTGTGTGTGTGTGTGTGTGTGTGTGTGTGTGCGTGCTATCAGCTGGCTGCTTACACAATGCACACACACACACACACACACACATAGAGTACTGTGTGAGACAAAGAGAGAGATAGAGAGAGAAGTTGCAGCCAGGTAGATGAAGACAGAGAGAGGGAGAGAACAAGTGAGCAAACAAACAAGACAGCGAGAGAAAGGAAGAGGGGTGGCAGGAGATAGAGATAGAGATAGGTGGTGATTGTACCACAATACATACAGTATGGTTCAGTGGAGCATATCCACACTGGGACAGCCGGTCCATTAAAAGCACAGACATCCTTATCCTGCTTGCCTGCCTGCCTCCTCCTGATTTCCATGTACACATGGAGAGGAAACTATCTAAATAGACCTGAAAACATTCTCCCATCTGCACTTCGACTTAGAATAATCCAAGGCATTTTATAGGTGTCGTTAATTTTACCTTTTCCCCTGGATGAATGTAGCTTTATTATTTAAATGAACCCGTTTCAGTTGAATATAGCTTGTTGATTTCTGTTATAAAAACTGACTTAATTGGGTTTATCCTTGTGATTCGTGTCTCAGATCCTTTTCTCCTATGACCAAACATACATGTTGACCAAACACAAGAGGAGGAAGACACTTCACTGAAACAATTACTTTAAACGGGTCAATTCATTCATGTTCAGCATGTTGCAGAACTGAAATATTCTCAGCTGTTTCTGTGAGTGGCATTCAGACTGACAGCATTGCTGTCTGAAATGTATCATCATACTTTGAGCATTTAAAAGGGCTAGCTCTGTATCTTAATGCACCATACTTATGCATTTTAAAGGGGTTGACACTGCATTTTACTGTGCCAGTAAAAGCAGACAGAGAGCCTCTGATGGCCTGCTGATGAGAGATGGCTGCTTGTGTTAAAGCAGCCACAGTGTGATGGAAATGGACCTCTTTGAAAACAGACATCACTATCACTGCAATGTTCTTTCTTTCTCGCTCAATCTATTAGGGCACATCTAAACTACATGATTTTCTGCAGCTTTCCAGGACGTCTCTCTCCCTTGAATTATGTTTTAGTTAAAGGATTGCAAATCGTTAATGGTGCTAACACAGATTTTACTCCTACCACTTAGCTGTAAGCACACTATTCAGCTCAACAACAACACTAATGCCAGTTAAAGACTAAAGGATTACTTGAAAATTGCTGGAGCTAATTAAGCACCAAAGCCACTGTCCAAGCCAAGTTTTCTAGACTGATATTTAGCAAGAAGGCCTCTTGTATATACTAATAAGTAATTTGTTGAACAAGGGGTAAGCAGTACTTTTCAATCACATTTTACCTTAGTTAAAACGCAGGATGCATTTAATGATTTCTGATAAGTGAAATGCCATCTAGAGCATGACTAAGGCCTGAAGATTAGAGCCAGGCCTGACCCAAACCTGAAGATTCTGTCCCAATCTGAACCCTACTATAGGCCAAAACTGCAGCTATTTTTAATGATAAATTGCCAAAAGCATTTTTCTTCATTATTTTTTAACATGAGCTTGACACAAATTCAAGCAATTAAGTAATAAATTCAGCCCGAACTGACCCAAGTTAATCAGGTCAAGTCGGGTCCCACCAGCTTTGAACATAAATGATAAGCTCTAATGTCATTCATCCCCTTAAGTCACACCAAAATATGTTTGCTAATCATTTAATTGAGACTGTCCATTTAGAAACCGTCGCATGTACGCTCGGCCTTCATTGTTACTCTGTATGCAGGGCTGGCAGTGTAAAATGCCACCATAATGGAAGCAAAGTGTTGGGTTAATTGATAAATCTGGGGGCCAGAGAAGGAAGGAGCGTGGCAGGGGGAATGCTTTATGGCTGTGCAAATGAAGAGGCCGCAGAGTTTTACACACGCCGTAAAATGGTTATGGAGAATTAGCCCCCTCTCTCTCTCTCACCGCAGAAACCTGGGCACTAATGCAGCTGGACGGATGGATGGACAAGACAACATATGAAATACACAGGCAGAGACACACACAGACACACACACACGCACACACATAAAGACAGACACACATACAGTAGACGCATAGCCCCTCCCGCGCCCCCCATCCCATTGTCTCTACTTGTGGCCTATTTCAGTTTAGGTATTAATTGCTGCTAATGAATACTGTTCCCATTAAAAAGATCCCTCATACATCAGTAGTATGTATCACGGTGATATATTATGGTTGAGGCCATTAAGAGTGAGCCTGTGTGTGTGTGTGTGTGTGTGTGTGTGTAGACACAGTTCTGCTGTCCCCATTGCCTGAAGCTTTGCACCCACCATGTAATAATGACAATAATAAAGCCACACTGCAGAGTAGCTGGGAGGAGACTATAGTGTGTGTGTGTGTGTGTGTGTGTGTGCGTGTGTCTGTTTGGGGGCAGGAAGGGTGTGGAGGGAATGGGGGGGGGGACTTCAGGAGGAAAAAAAAATTACTGAGGCAACATTAAAATGTGTGTGCGGGTAGGCTATACTCTGTGATGTACATACATGCATGTATTCACGTGCATGCATGTGGGTGTGTACATATGTACGTATATGTGCATGTTTTCATGTAAGCATGTGTGTGTGTGCACATATGTGTCCCAGTATGCATCAGTGTCTGTGTGTTTGTTGGTTCTGCTCAGACATGAGTTTTTCTAAGTTGTGATGGGTTTCAGTCTAATGCGAGAGGAAGGAAAGGCTTGGAGCACAGACAGACACAGACGTGACCACTCACTGTAGTGTACTTGATTAGCACATAGCCTCCTAATTAGCCAGCCTCTGTGGTTACAGGCAGCACTGCTGGTGACATGGCTAATGACACAATCACAAAATTAGCATGGATAGAGAGGGCTTTCCCATATCTGCATTCTAAATTAGTCAATTGTTGGTGCATTTAAGACGGTAGCTGAAGAACCTTTGAAATTTTTTGGTCTTACAATAAACATTTCAGTGCCAGCTACATTAAACTTTCCAACTTTCTGAGTTTCATATACTATTCACGCATGAAACACTGGCCTTTTTCATTTTTCAAAATAATTAAAATTCTGGCCATCTTCAAGCTGCCAAGGGAGATTACCCTAATACACCAGGAACTGCCCTTTCTATCCATTCAGTATCTATTAACACTATGCCATAATGACATTGTACAAAATGGCAGAGCACACACAAATGGCTTGGGCTGGGTGAATAGAAGAACCCTCTTTCTAGAAGAGTCCTTCCTGTAATTCACTGAGACCCTAGTAGTTCCCCATGTGTCCTGATAGATTGATCAATAAGCTATTGTTACAAGGAAACAAATACAATGTCAGCTGGTAAGAAGATATTTGGTAAGGAAACATTGATACAGGAATAAACAACTAAATTACTGAAGGTTTGAACAAGACTCAGTATTGTAACTCTTTAACAAATCATTGCTGTGATATGAAATGATGGTATTTCCAAAAAGTAACCTTTACAGGAACTGCAGAAAACATTATCTTCAGACAAATAATCATATATTTTTGAAATTACAGTTTTGAGTGCCTTTCATCATCTGTAAGGCCCTCAAACACAAATAACAATTAAAGCTTTCAAATGAGATAAAAACAGCTAAACTGCAGCTACAGCTCTGAAAGAGCATTGGGGTTAGGGCTGGTGCTGGAAGCTGTGGCTTCAGGAGAGTGGGCTAGAAGAGAGGGCTGTGGATGGACCAGGGATGGAGCTGGAGGAGAGGTGCCGGGGCGTGAAAAGCAAATCTTTGGTGGGGAACCTGGGTGGTGAGGGCAAGGGCACATAGGGGCTTGAGCAAGGGCAACCATTACATAGCCCCCTTGGCCTAGGAATGTGGCAATGGGTCGAGGTCCTGGAGATGTGGGGGTTGGCATCCCTTTATGTATGTGCGTGTGTGTGTGTGTGTGTGTGTGTGTGTGTGTGTGTGTGTGTGTGTGTGTGTGTGTGTGCTGACAGGCTGGGCTGCATTTGCCTTGGTGTACTTCCTTGCTGTGACACAGATGGCTAAGGTAAATAAGGGTCCAGGAGTCAGGGGGTACTTCTAGGGCTTGGGTTGCGCTGGGGATACTGTGTACATACTGCCAAGAGCTGTGATGGTCAAGCCAGAGAGTTGGGGGAGCGGTCTGGAACCAGGCAAGATAACTGGGCTATGTTGATGATGAGGCCTTAGGCTGCGGAGAGGGCTGAAGCTAGGCTTTGGGTGATGATTATGAGCAGGGCTAGGTAATGTGGCAGAGGCTGGGTGAGAGGGCTGTGGCTAGGGTTTGGAAATAATTAGGAGCAAGGCTGGATAACGTAGCTAGATAATGTGGCTGGGGGGAGGCCAGCTGGGCACGGTATGTTGATGATGAGTACCAGGGTTGAGCTGTCCACTCCATTGGCCCTCTGAGCTGTGACAAGAAGCTCTGCTGGCTGCTGCTATAGCTGGGGGTGATGCCAACGATAGGACTAATGCACTAATTACCACAGAGAGAGAGAGAGAGAGAGAGAGAGAGAGAGAGAGAGAGAAGGTAAACAGAGGTACAGAGAGATACAGAGACAGAAAGAGAGAGAGACAGACAGAGAGAGAAACTGGGGATAATCTGAGGTCTGATGTGCTCTGAGTGACAGCAGTCTGATGCGACTGGGCTGGGGACAAGCACCATTGTCTTCATCATCATCTTCATCAACATCATCAACATCATCGGCAGCAGTGTTACCATGGAGAGAAGGGAGGTCAGGTTTGGCCAGTGTGCGCGTGTTTGTGTGTGTGTGTGTGCATGCACGTGCGCGTGTATGTGTGTTTGAGGATGTGGTTTAGGCAAGTGGCAAGTAGGAAGCTGTCATCTGCAGTAAGGCTGCACGATATCATTTCAGCATCGACATCGCAATGTGCACATGTGCAATAGTCACATTGCAGGACGCGCGATGTCAAGTAAGGCAAATTAACTCAAACGCGTCATGCTACGACTTTTTTGCTGCTTGATACAAAAGGAAAACTCGCAAGGTTCTCATTTTCCATGACTAATATACAAGAAAAGTCCATCTGATATTACGTAATTCCGTCCGATTTAAGGGTTCTTGGGTACACAGAGTTTGATCAGTTCCCAATGTGCTCTGGTGAAGGGGTGCACTTCATCAATTTATAAAACAACCAAAGCAGGCCCCACTGGTCGCCTACCACAACCTGAAAATGAGTGCTGCCTGTTTTGGTTGTTTGACAAACTGATCAAGTGCACCCCTTCACCAGAGTACATAGTGAACTGATCGCTGTGCATGCAGAGTCTGCGTATCACCTGCCTGTAAACATGCACACAACGCGGCTACTGTGACAGATAATGTCGCCTGGATGCTAGAGGCAGGCGTTCAGTTACGCAAGGCGGCTTTTGAGTGTGTGTATTCCCGTTATCAGCGGCACCTCGTCCCGGTGCTGGTTAAAGGTTAAAAAGTTACTCAACACACACACAAAACTTGCAGTATTCAGATCTATCTGTACTTACATCTTGCTGGCATATAGATAAACCTGTTTGTTGCTTGAGTTTGAGAGTTTTACCATCCTCAGCCATGCTGGGAGGCCTGTTTATCTTCCACCACGCAGATTAAGCATACATTTGAACATCGTTAGAAATGGTAGATTACATGTAAATAACACAACTGCGACACACACAGATGAGAGGGGATAGCTATGCGCTTGCACACACACGCCAAAAACACAAGACAACAGAGACTGCCCACTATACATACAGCAGTGTACTGCTTTAGCCTAGTCTGAAAACAGAAAAACAGATACAAATGGAGAGGTAGAGCTACATGGGAATACCCGCTAGCAGGATAGTTGGTTTACCATCCATACTACATATTCTTAGATCATTGGTGAACTAAATCTGGACATCTAATTTGTTTTTTGTTTGTTTGTTTTTTTGTTTTGGTAGCTTACCACACTATTAGTCATGGTGATTTTAATGGATTTGGCCATCTCTGCTATAAACAAATGTAAAATGGTAAGAATGAATATGACTGATTGATTGATTTTATTTCAGTGTGATGCACTCCAGGTGCTCACACATCTATACATTGCACTGAAAAAAAAGAACACTGGTACATTAGACTTCTGAAATGAGAGCAAAAATGTGCATTCACTGCCTCTCACCATCTCCTTTGCCGCCCTTCACCCCAGTCCAACTCTCACAAAAATAGTGCATGTCCCTCCTTGTCCACAGAGATTTTCTGAAACCTGGAAACTTTTGTGACCACTACTACATCCATTAGAAGTGTTATAGCATTAAAATGTGCCTGAAAGACCTAGTGACGTAAAGTAGATTAAAATGCTAGTAGATTTTGCAGTCTGACACTTAAATAGAATTAAAAATGCATTGAATAACTAAAATCTGACCGCAGCTAACCAACATTTCAGTTATAAGATTAAGACGAATATCTAATATTACACCAAAATTAATACAGATGGGCACTAATTAGTTGTTTAGTAAATATTGAAAACAATATTGATATAATAGTTTTGCCCAGGTTTGCAGACTGCATGGTGGTTTCTGATTAATGGTGAGCTAAATTTCTGTATTCTGTATGTACATTTACTTTGATGGCATGTTCCACACACACAAACTAGATGCATCTCATTCTATATAGAGACGCATACAGAGGCACTTATCAAAACTGCCCCTCCTCCACCAGTCCCTGCTGTCAGCTGACGGAGACCCCCTTGCACCCTCTCATCCACCCCCCTTCTTATTTATCTCCTCTTCCTGGGGCCGTGTTAGTTCGTTCCCCTGTCGCTGCTCTCCCCTTCTTCCCTCGCCCCTCTTTCTCTCTCGTTTCGCTCCTCGTTTCCGGGCAATTGGGTCTGGGTGCTGGTGGTGGAGGGTAGGGGGTTGGGGTGGGGCTGCTGGGAACTTTGTGTGTGTGTGTGTGTGTGTGTGTGTGTATGTGTGTGTGTGCGTGTGTGTGTGCTGGGAAGTGAGCTAATAAAGGACGGTGATCCATGAAAGGCCTTGAGCAAAGACACAGTCAATTACCTAATGCCTGGACCAGACCGCAGGGCCTCACACACACACACACACTCACACACACACACATACATACACCTCATTTACGTATACATGGAGAGGGGGCAGTGGAGGGCATGAGTGGGAATTGTGTGTGTGTGTATGTGTGTGTGTAAGTGCGTGGGTGGGTGTGCATATGCGTGTGATGGAGAGCGGAGATTTATTAAATTGCTGTCACTTTTGACAAATTTGTACAGCTGAAGTTGGAGGGGTTAGGCTACACTGCTTCTCTTTTTTTCCTCTTTTCTTTTAGAGGAGAGAAGCAAGCGTGGGTTTCTCCAACGGGATGGATTCTGCGTGTGGAGGCCAGGCAGGAAAGGTAGCATTCATCAGCTATGCATCTCTCCACAGTTGGATGGCTGGGTGGGCGTGTGGTCTCTAACAATGACTTAATTTAGATAGCTACAGCAGATACCTAAAGTGTGTGTGTATGTGTATGTGTATGTGTATGTGTGTGTGTGTGTGTATGTGTATGTGTGTGTTTTCTACAGTGGACCACCACAATAGAAGAACTGATTAATCATTTTGTAGGATAACTTTTACATGCATTTTTGTATCTTACATTTCTATCTTACATGAGTACCCTATAATAATTCATTAATTCATCCATTCATTCATTCATCCTTTGCATGCAGACCCACTGATAATAACCTGGATGAATACAATATAATTGCATGCTGTGCACAAAAAAATACCTGAGGTATACAAAAATAAAATATATGAAGGCTTGAAGGCAAAATGTTTTCATGAAGTATAAATGTAGGGAGCAGGTGGTTGGTGGATTAAGATGCAAATCATGCATTTGAAATATTGTCAGTTACAAATTTGACCCGCCCACTCCTGCATTTTTTTTCTAAGAGCCACCATATACATATTATATATTTAATGAAGTAGAAATGCTAGTAATAATAATTAAGAAAAAAAACTGTGTGTGTGTGTGTGTGTAGCTTAGCCCACCTCCTTCTCCTTGAGTCGGAGTGTGTCCTCCTCTCTGAAGTTCTTGTTGCCGTAGGCTAACGGAGGGAAGGCAGTGCTGCTGTGGAGCAGACGCTCATACCTCCTGTTCCTCTTGTGGGCTTTGGCGAATGGCAAGAACCTAACACAGTAAAAGGTCAAAGGTCACAAGCTGGATTCAAACCAATCAAATGACAAACACGGTCTCTCCTGTAGACTGCTGAGTCACCAGGACACCCTTTTTGAGATCTGGGGCGACGTTACCCAAACATCTAATCTAATCTCATCTCATCTCATCTCATCTCATCTCATCTCATCTCATCTCATCTCATCTCATCTCATCTCATCTCATCTCATCTCATCTCATCTCACTTGTAGGGTCCTTCACCTTATAGCAGAGTTAATGCATTTTATTCATTATTTCACCAATATCATAAAACAGCCCTGCAGGTGTTAAGACATATAATAAAGATAAGATGATAGAGTTAAGATTTAGAGTTAGCTTCAATGAGAATTAAGAACGGGGCACCAGATAATCAGTTGAGGGGTGTGTGCATGGGCTGGCATGTCAAGTGTTATGGCTCATTACATATGCATGAAACCCTAATTTTGGTTCCCAGATCTATCCAATATAATTGACCGTCGTAACATTAACATGATTAAACTAAGCACAAATTCCTGAACACTTTAATATCAAACATGGCTATCTAAGCCCCATGTAAAGATAAAGAAATTGAATAATGCAAATAACTATTATGTAAAACATCACAGTTACACATAAAATTAGACATATACATTAGAGTCCACCACAATGTGATTCATGAGTCTGTATCAAAGATTTCTTCTGATTTTGGCAACATTCCAATGGGCCTCATCTCAGACTCTCTGTGTCTTTGGGGATTACAAAAGACAGGGCTGAGTGTTGGAGTTTTATGGTTATTTACCAGGTCTGGTCCTTGATACCAGCTCTTAGGGGTGGAAATGAGGTATTTTACATTGAGGTCAGTGCCCTTTCCTTTCGATCTCACAGTCTTCCCCCACCATACTGATCTGTTATCAGGGAGGAGGCTCACACAAAATGCACAGGGCCTTTCCAAATGTGAGATGACAATGACGATGTGGGTGCAGTTACTACAAGGTGGATTTCGTATTGGCTTCTATAATGGCAAATGGGATATTTTTATCTTATAGTTTTAAGATACGATTCTATAATGTGACTCTATTATAAAGACGCAGTGTTTTCAGACAATATCTGTTGGCATGCACTCTTGGCCTGAAAGTATTCATTACCTATCTCCTGTGGCTGTATTTATTTAAAACTGTGCCCTTCATCCCTACATCTTTACATTGCATATGCGCACTGTGGTTGGCTAGTGTCCAGACTATGTAGAATGCTGTTCAGTATGTGAGCCTGACCATACATCTGCTTAGAATGACAAAAGCGTGTGTGTGTGTGTGTCTGGGGGTGGGGTGGGGGGAGGGTGTATTTGTGTGTGTTTTGGCAGCATAACCTGTCTAGTTGTATGTCAGAAGACTCATGCCAGCTGTTAATTACACTTGGGTTGATTTTCTAAATTACGCCTAAGACTCTGCCTCAGGAAAGTGTTAGTGTGTGTGCATGGATATCTGTGTATGTATATTTGTGTGTGTGTATGCTCTTATCTTCTATACTTATGTGGACTGTCTAGTGAATCCTCCAATTAAGGGTATTTTGTCAATCACTAGGAAGGAAAGAAATGTAAGTCAGTGGAGAGTTGCCACTGGAAGATTTTTTTCAGTCTCTGAGGTTCATAGAGCTCAAAAACAAAATATGGTACAAACTACTATAGAACAGTGAAGAAATAGGTAGAGAGGTCAATTTTAACATCTCCAATGATCTCAGTGTTTATCCTGCAAATGTGTGCCTGAACTCAATTGAAAGCCAAGAGCCAAGTACCACATATGCTGATTGGAGGAGAAAAAGTCTCCCAAAATCCTCTACCTTATTTTAGGCTAAATGGTTCTCATGTTTTAAAACATGTGTACAAAGGCCTACATATTCACTATAATAGTATCTGGTATCTAGTATCTATAATAGTATAGTAACTATAATACAATCGCCAGAATCCTCTTCTTATCCCCAGTGGAATAATCCAGAAAATATCATCCTCATCATCATCAGTGCCACAGGGCCTGAGGAGGGGCCCAGCAGCTCATTAGGGAGAACTAAACTACCAGAGAGAGAGAGAGAGAGAGAGAGAGAGAGAGAGAGAGAGAGAGAGAGAGAGAGAGAGAGAGAGAGATAAGGATGGAGGAAAGGGGGTGGTGAGAAAAATGGGTGGCAAGAAAAATGGGTGGTCTTTTGTAACGTTGTCGGGGAAATGAGTGTGTGAGACAGATCAAACGGAGGGTTAATGGTGGGCCTTCACACACACACACACACACAGAGGGAAATGCCTATGATGTGCACAGTTGAGTAGATTGGTGTTTTTCAGTCTGCGTGTGGTAATGACGTTATAGTCAAGTGTTTTAACACACACACACACACACACACACACTCACACAACGATCCTAATTAAAATTAATACAAGCCTTGAAATAAAGCAATGACAGACTGTGACACTCTGTTTATAATAAACCCAGTGTGAAGCAGTCCAGTCTTAGGATAATCCCCTGGCATACACCCATTAGTTTGTGTGTGCATTTTTGCATGCATTCACATGCACGTATGTCTGAATGTATAGCAATGTATGAGTATGTATGAGTGTGTGCTTGTGTAAGTGTGTGGGTGTGTTTGTGTATGTCAAAAGAAAGAAGCATGACATTTTAAGAAAAAATAAAACCTTTCCAGGAAACAAACATTCCTGGTTTGTGTTCATGTATGTGTGTGTGAGTAAGTGTGCATGGGCCTGTGTGTTTCCGTGTGTGTGTGTGTGTTAGTGTGTGTGCTCCTCACGGTGTGTCAACCAGGACTCCCGCTGCCTCCTGTTGCTGTAGCTCCTCCCGGGCCTCCTGCAGGTGTGTGTAAGAGGTCTGGACACGCAAAGACGGCTCAGGACAGCGCCAGCGCTGCTCCCACACCTCCTCCTGCTCCCTGAACGGACCCTGAACACACACGCACACACACACACACACACACACACACACACACACACACACACACACACACACACACACACAGAAGAATCAGGTAATGATTGCATTCTTCATCTGTGTCAAAACGTGTCTCCCTTAGAAACAGAAATTGATGTCTATCTCCCGTTCTGTTTCAGACCCTTTCTGGTGCCCCCCCTCCTCCGATCTCTCTCTCTCTCTCTGATCTCACCTCCCACAGGTAGTGATGGCTTACTGTTAAATCCAGAGGCCAATCCCCTTCATCTCTCCTCCTGGGAGAGAGAGAGAACGAGAGACAGAGAGAGAGAGAGAGAGAGAGAGAGAGAGAGAGAGAGGAATAGAAGTATAGAAGTATAGAAACTAGAGGAGGTAGCTAGAGGAGTTTGTCAGAGAGAGAGAGAGAGAGGGACAAAGAAAGGGAGAGGGACCCACAAAGAAGGAGCGAGAGAGACTGAGAGAAAGAGAGAAAAAGAGAAACAGAGATAGACTGAGAAAGAACCTTGTCTATCAGCTGCATATCAACTATCATGTCTGACAAGCCCCAGAGACACTTGTGGTTTAATCAGGCTTCATCTTCATCCACTCACAATGATACTATCCTTTTTTTCTCTCTTTTTATTTGCCTTGTTCTCCTTTCCCTTCTTTTATCATTTCTTCGGGATGGTATTGGCTGGTAAATATGCCGTTTTACTTTGAACTAACACTGGCATGGCTAATGGTATGGCCTGCTTTTATCTCTGGATCCATCTGCCTAGGCAGCTTCATCACAGAGTTAGCGCCCTGCAAACAAGAAAACTTGTAACACCAAAATTACAGATAGAGCTGACTTTGCCATTAACATGTAGAACAAGATTAATGGCCCTAGGACAAAGACAAAAATGTTGATGTTAGATTGTAAAATAAAAACAAAACCAAACTTTTTTATTAAATTCTTCAAAACTACACTTTTTGGATTTAACAAGACCAACAATAGGACAACTTTGAAACAAAATAGGGCAGATTTTGAAAGCGCTACATTGAGCTTATTGATTTGAAAAGGTGACTGATTACATTTTTGTGCAAAAAACCTGTACAGGCAAAGGTCTAAAGCACACCAAAATACACAATGTATGGTTATGTATGTATGCCCATTACATGAAATTACAGTGTTCCCAAAATGTATGCTGGTTTTCACAACCCCTCATCCGAACGAGATTCAAATTTACATGGAGGTTAGTCAATCACTTAGTATTAGAGACACTGGTAGGGATCAAGACAGCCACTCCTAGACTTGTAATCTCTTTACCCAAACAGCCAATCTGCCCAATGAAACATGTTGCTGTTGATTTAGAGCATGTCACACTATTCTGCTTTTTTCACAGAAAAAGCACTGCCTCATCTGCATTCTGTGCCGATAAGACTCCTGCTGATATGAAATAGCAGGTGGTGTGGCTCACTCTTTGTTTCCATAACGTTAGATGCTCTATTCAACTACTGTTGATGTGCATAATTTTGTTTACACTGTAAAACAGATGTATGTTGATTAAACAAACAGTACACACATGAATGCATGTTGCATGTACCATTGGTTTGGGGTTTTGTATATTTCGGTGTCATTGATCTGCTCACAAAGAATGTGGTCCCGCTGATGTGCTTCTCTAAAAATTTGAACTTTTTTTTATCTTTAAAAGAACGTTCTCAAGCATCATTCAAAGGTGTCAGACCTATCCAGCATTACGGACTTGATGTCTGCATGCACTGCAGCCTTATAGACTAGCTATGAGCCTATTTAGTGTAAAATCAAGAGTGCAAAAGAACATTGAATAGGGGGAGGCAAGATGGTGGCAGGTGTGTCAGGTGTGCTGGCTGCACTTCTAGCATATGGATTCATTTTAAATTCTATAAACACAGGCCCGTCTTTTAAGGGTAAACCTGATTTTAAAGAAGCCAAAGATTTCTATACGATAAGCTAGATGCATCACCGAAAAGTCTGCACGCTAATCAAGTAGCTGAAAAGCACTTTGGATTTGGAAGAAATGCTCTGATCAACACGTTCATCTACCCTTGCCAATACCAAGAGAGACACTGCAAAACCAAAGCTAAACGGCAAAGGAGCAACTGTATTATAATAACACTATGCCTACTCTTATCCGGAGATGTCCACCAATGTCCAGGCCCGAACGCAAGCACTAATGCCAGAGTCAACACCACAACTCAGCATGGGACGAACGACTCGGGCCAACAGGTACGTACTGGTCATCAAAAAACACCGCAAAAAAACACAGCTTGTTGTTTTGTACCGCCCACCTTCCTCTAACAGTGGATTCTATGAAAATCTGAAAAACATGCTCAAAGAGTGCGATTCTAGGAAGGAAGTCATATTGATGGGTGATTTCAATATCAGCTGGGACGATAGGACAAACAGGAAGGCCCACAAACAGATCACAGATAACTTTGAGTCAACCCAATTGATTAATGGGCCAACTAGAATAACCACCTCTTCCCAAACACAGATTGACTTAGATAGACCTGAAAGAGTAGTAAAGACATTCAACTTTATCACTGGGCTCTTGCACCCTAACTTGATTACTATCTAGAAACGGTTCCAAAGTGGTCATACACTATCTGAGCAGCTCAGGATCTCTAAAAGTGAACCCGAAAATTTTAAAAGTGCCATACAACAAATTAATTGGAATGACTTATTGCCGGGGTTAAATACGGAGGAAGACAGCAGTATATTCATACATGAAATTCAGCGTATAGCCCATAAATTCACAAAAAGAGTTAAGACAAAAAAAATCAAAAGAGGTCACTACCCTGGTTGAACTCTGATTTACTGAAACTGATGAAGGAGAGGGATCTTGTGTTGAAAAGGGTCTTAAAATCTAAGGTGAATGACAAATGCAAATTTGTTATGCTGCAGAATAAGGTTACTAAAGAGATAAGAAAAGCTAAAGCAAACTTTTTCATTAGTATCATTAGTGAGGCGAAAGGCAACACAAAACTAATTTGGAAGCAGATTCAGAAGCTGATAGGGACCGATCATCTTAGGTACAGTAAGCAATTAGAACTAAAAATTAACGGTAACCTATTGCAAGATCCAGCGGAATTGGCAAAAGCCTTCAATGAATACTTTATTGACTCTGTCGCCGAGATTGCACAATGTTTCCCTGTTTTCCGAAAGGCTGAAGCTCCAAAAACCTGGGCCAAAGCGGGGGGCGTTTGGCCGGCGGCTCCTGGACGTACACATCCCCGCCTAAGAGCCCGTGAGCAGGTGCCGGTTGCTCTGCCGGCATCGCTATGCCCCCTCAAATCCGCTGCCTGCTTAATGATGTCCGGCAAGTGCAGGAGAAATCCTTTGGCGGCCAGCATGTGGCTGGCAGATTGGAGCAGAGAAGGAGAGGACTGCAGCAGCAGAGCTCCTTGCCACGGTGGGGATGGGAAAGCCGCAATTGCGGGCCCCGTCCTCAAGGTCAGGCTCCTGGTCTCCAGACGGGGAGACAGGAGCATCAGGAGGAGAGCCTGAGATGGAGGGAGCTGAGCCGGCTGATTCGTGCCCGCCATCGAGGATTTCCTCCGGAATATTCGGGAAGTTGTTGCCGCAGAGGATCTTGTCCAGCTCGTCGTCCAGAGACACGGTGCCGCGGTCAGCACAGCTACCGTCGCCGCTTCCCTCCACCTGGAGCGCCATGAAGGCGTCCGCCCGCCGCTGCAATTCCTCCACAGGCAGTCGAGCACAGAATTGGCAGGAGGCCTGCGGAGTCAACGCTAACCCGACATGAACGGCGCCCAGGCAAGCCTCGCAGCGGGAGGTGGAGGTCCGATGGCGGGATGTAGCCGGTCCAGCAGGCGGTACACAAGCAGACAGCTCCTCCGGCGCGTTGAGACGACTTCTTCATCTCCTTCTTCTTCTTCTTGACTGCTTGATCGCTTAAGAAATTTTGGGAGCAGAGCTCAGGTCCCGACGCTGTATATTCTACAGTTGAGTGTAGCCACTGTAGCTTAAGTGGTGGGAAAGAAAATCTTCAGACTGCGCATGCGCGAGAGGGATAAACCCAATAGCAACAGCTCTTAGAGGGCGAAGCCTATACGAAATAGAACTCAATGTGTGAAGGTCCACAACCATCAATCAGCTGCTCTTAATTCCCATACTGGTGTCCCACAAGGATCTGTACTAGGACCACTTCTGTTTAGCCTTTATGTCAATGATCTACTCTCTGTGTGCTTTGACGTGGAGATTCAGCTATATGCTGATGACACGGTGATCTATGCACATGGCAGCACAAAACAACAAGCTGCAACAAAACTCACTAATGCACTGAGCCACATCACAGCTTGGCTAAAGCAATCATGCCTTCAACTCAATATAACTAAAACTGTCAGCATTTTCTTCTCAAAAAAGCCATGTACCACTTTAGAACCACACATAATGCTATCAGGAGAAAAACTAGCTGTCTCTGAGTTCAAATATCTGGGCATCCTGATTGACTCACAGTTATCTTTCAAATCCCATGTGAAGAAAGTATTTCATAGGGTTAAGTTTAACTTATCTAACTTCAGATTCATCAGAAATCCAATGACCACTGACGCAGCCAAGTTATATATGAACATACTGCTTGACAAGTTGGGCACAAACTAATAAAACAACACTTAAGCCACTTGAAACATTGTACAAACAATCTCTCAAAGTTTTGGACCGGAAGTCAAACACCTACCACCACTGCCTCTGCCTTTAAAATCTTGCACACTGCTCCCCCTCCACTTCAAACATTCATCTCACAGAGGTCAAATACCAACCGGGCAACCAGAGGTTCAACTCAAGGAGACTGTGATGTACCCATTAGAAAAAGTGCCTTTAGCCACTCTGCATTCTCAGTTAAGGCATCGCAGGAATGGAATTCAGTACCAGCGCATATTAGAGAACTTAGTACTTACCGTTCCTTCACAGGGCAGCTGAAATTATGGCTTATCAATAGCCAGACATGTATACATTAGTACTGCAACCGATGCATCTGCCGATATCTTGCCAACTGTCTTGTCCTGCTTGCTTGTCTAGCCTCTAGTATGTGCATTTGTCTTGTTCAGTGCATGCTGTTGTCCGTGCTGATGTGTATGCTATGTGCTCTAGTGTCATATATGTGCTTTTACTATAGGTGTGTTTGTTCTGTCCGACGCATGCTATAGTCTATGTTATTGTGTCCGCTCTGCTTTAGTGTCTTATGTATGCTATGTTGTATGCTATGTTGTATGCTATTGTCTGCTAATCTGTCCTTTCTTGTTTTATTGTCTCTCTTGTGTCACATACTTAGTTCTTTATCTCTGTAACACATGCATTTTAATTCTATCTTATTTGAAATTTTAGGCTGCCTTTTAAACATCTGGCCAGGGACAGCAGATGAAACTAGCCTTTCTGACTAACTCTGGCTCATTTACAGTTTGACTGCTGATTGATGTGCATTGTCCCTGAAAAATAAACCAATGAAAATAAAAAACAAAACAAAAGAGGGCAAAACACAAATAAGCGATAACTTGTATGATCAATATTAAATTATGTTAAAAACACAATGATAATGAACTCTAACAGTGTTAGAGAAATGTAATTTTCAAATCTCAACGCCCAGTGTTGTGATTGTTTTCTAATGTTGATGATCCAGAGGGAAAATTGGGTCAATAGGTCATTAGTCTGTTATATTTCTTTACCAGGCAAAATATGTGGAAAAAGTTTCTGTGTTTGTACTTGACTTGCAGCTATCACTATCCATTGGTTTCAGTGACGGAATGCTAATGGCCAAGACATTTTTCAATTAACTTAAGAACAAATGTTGAAAAACACCTCCCATAATGTGACAAGTGTCTGGTGAAGAAAAATAACAGAATGAAAAGTCAAAATATCCCAGAAACTCCTGTCTGTATATCCCACAAATTCCCACCTTTCTGAGAGTGATGTGTAAACTTTGTGGAGCGCAGATTAAGTTAAATGTTGTTGCTTTGTTTGAGGTGACCTTCAGTTGTTGTTTGGTGTTAAAAAAGGAGGGAGGGGGTGGGGGGAGAGATAGAGGGAGGGGCGGGGACCCTGTCCTTGCTCCTATCGCCACGGGATCGGTGGCCTGGCCTGACCACTTCCACAGCCAGCACCTCCACCTTATCCATCACCACTAGATAGTTATCACACCAGGGAGGGAGGGGGTGAGGGCTGGGGGGGTTATTAGGAGAGAAAGAAAGGAGGGACTTCCTGCGCTAATGACACACACACACACACACACACACACAGGGAGCAAAGGGGGAGGGAGATGGAGATACGGAGAGATAGGAGACGGGTTCGAAAGGTGGTGAAAGATGTTTAAAAAAAGAAGTGTCGAAAAGAGGAAGAGAGCAGCAGTGGAGAGAGAGATAAAAAGAAACTGAAAGAAACAAGACAGATATGAAGACTGAGAAAGAGAGAGAGGGAGAGGAGAGAGCAAGGCTAGCAAAGAAAGATAAAAACTGAGGAAAACAGAGAGACACAGAAAGACACACGGAGAGAGAGAGTGACAGAGAGAGCAAGAGGTGTATAAATATAGATAAATAATGTGTTCTCCTCCATGCAGCACCAAGAGACTCTCCTGCCTCCATTAATGAACTCACCCTAACTATTGCCAGCTGGAGATGTGCATGTGTGTGTGTGTGTGTGTGTGTGTGTGTGTGAGAACTGCAGGCTAATAAAACGAGACAAATCCACGCCTCATTTCTGCTCACTTATGTTTTACATTACTAGAAACCAATAATAGGGAAAGCACTTTGCCATAAAGAGCTGCCGAGCGTAAATAACACAAATGGCAAAATGGCCCCTCATCAAATCATCAACATACACACACACACGCGCGCGTACAAACACACATACCCATATGCTCACGCGCATGATGCATGCCCACACACACACTTCCCCACTCACAGCTGGACAAAGATGACATGCTCAATTCACGAAACTGGGAGAAAATAATTCATCAAGGACAACAATTAGCTACAGTTCTGCTTTTTTGCTGGTGGTATTGTTTCAATACAGTTTAACATGGAGGTCGGTACATCCATAATCAAAAGTAAAGTTGTTGGCTCAAATCATGTCAGTGGATTGGACTGGATGATCTAATTCACTTTCAGTATTCAGTGTTTGAAGCCATCATCACCTGGATAGTAATGCTCAGTACTGGAGTGGTGCCTCTTCAGCGTGAAGATGAGAAACTTTCTCACAAAGATCAAAATCAAAACAAGCAGGCACCCACCCGCTCCATTGAAAATCTATAGGAATGTCAATTTGTGGGATTAAATGTTTCTTGTTTGATCTTATAACTAAATTAGAGCAGGTAAAAAAACAAAAAAAAAACTAAATCCTTAGAGAAAGAGTCAAGATAAACTTTCAGTAAAAAATTAATAGCAGGATAAACTTTCTTCAAGTAAAATAGCAACATTAGAGTTACAAGGTGGTCATGTGGTAGCAACAATATGTGAAATCCATACTAGAGTGAATTTGCCATTGAAGCCTTGTGTGCATGTCAGCGTATTATTCCCTCGCTGCTCACCCACCGCTCGTTTGATGAGCCGCATTTAATAGTGGAAGAACATTTTGGAGCTGCACACGGGACCCACTTATGATACACACACACACGCATCCATGTACACACACATTTGCACAGTAACACATACCCACACAATCACAGATACACACCGAAATACACACACTAAACGGCTCTGTGCGCCAGTCCCCGAGAGAGCTGTCTGCCATGTTTTAATGATGTCATTCTTCTTTAAGAGGAGTTTTAAAGGATCTCTGCTTCCATCAAGGACCCTCCCCCATGGGGCAAGGAGGGGATGGAAGGCTCTGATAATTAGTATGACACTTTGTTAGACTAATACTCTCTCTCTTTGTCTCTTTACCTCTTGCTCTCTCATGCGCACACACTCATTCCTTTCCCTGTCTGTCTCTCTCTGTCTTTTCTCGTTCTTTTGCTTTCTTTTGCTCTGTGCCATTCTATCTGTCTCTCTGTTTGTCTGAGATGTTTTTACCATCACACCTGTGGTTTCTTGCTGGTTATGGGGGGCAGAAGGGGCCTGGGGGAGCAGCAGGTTTTGGTGAATTTGATCCTTGGGGATCCTGGAGTCCCGGGGGGAGGGGGGGCTGGGGTGCCGGGCGTGCCCAGGAGACAAGCTCTGTCCCTGGGGGAGAGTCTGGTGGAGGGCTGGGGCTTGGCCTGCCTCAGCAGCAGCTCCATCTCATGGGGGGCCGGCATGAATGGAGAGTTGAAGATCCCTGGGCGCTGGAGAGAGGGAGAGAAAGAGAGAGAGAGAGAGAGAGAGAGAGAGACAGAGAGAGAGAGAGAGAGAGAGAGAGAAAAAAGAGAGGTTAATCCTCTATTAGCAACAGCAAGTGAGAGATTGAGAAACAGGTGTGTGGGATTGAGCAGACCCAGGCAAAAAAATGTTTGAAATATTTTTGGAATACATAAAAAAAAGAAACATTGAGAGCGTATGATTTGCCTGCTTGATTGCTACAATCAATCAAGTATCAACATCCCAGTAGTTCAAATATTTGAAACTATATAATAGGCCCTGTGTCATTAGCCACTCTGGAAGTGAGAAATAGATAGTGCTCAAACATGTTTAAGGCCGTAATACAAGATCTTGCCCTTAAAATGCCTGTGCACATCCCTGTGCACTGTCCCGATCTCACTGCACATGTGTCAAAACACCATTTCTGACTGGCTGTGAGGATATTGCTCCTGGGTGTTTTACTCCCCAAACACCCTGATATAGTATCCAAATCTATTTAGTCTCTGGGAAAGTCGTTTTGTTTATCATGGGGACCATCAAATAATGGAATTGCCACCCTGTGGGACAGCTTCCATTGAAACGAACACCTGTTTACATTTAAACTATTACAGGCAATATTCTGTGGTAATGTGTAGCGTCAGTTTTGTTAACAATCCTGACCAAAAGTTTTTCATTATATATATCGTTTTTCATTATAGTTTTGTCCTTTATTGCCCTTCACATTATCCACATAAACCTTGTGTGATGTGCCATTCTCTGTCTCTGCTGAAAGCAGTGTTGTCCATCTTCACTGCCTCAGATACATGTTACAGTACGCCATGGCACTTCTCCAGCCAAAGGCTCTTTGCCAGGTTAAATGTTTGGTTGGAGCAGTTCAGTGTGTGCACTCCACACAGCAGAGCCAAGCCAAGCTTGATGGAGTCAGAACTAGAAAAAATAGAAGCCCTTTCCATTTGTTAGATACATTATATTACATTTGACTTTGAAAACATATATACAACTGAAACTGACATATCATGACTGTTGGTAACAAGATGTAAAAGCTCAAAGATGGTAGATTCGGGGAAATTGACTGACATGAATAATGTGTAGCCCAGATAGATAGATAGACAGACAGACAGACAGACAGATAAATAAGGGTGCAACATAAATAAATATGTGTGCAATGTCCTTTAAAACACAGCAATGGGATTATAACAGTAAATTATTAGAGAGAAAATCCAACTGTGTCTGTCACCAGTGTAATATTATATCAGACTGGAATTAAGTTAAAAGTGAAATACACACACGTACACACACACACACATACAAAACTTTGCCTCCCCTGTTCTGAAATGGGGTAGTGATTTGCCACAGACGGCCTCACTAATAATTATTCAAATCACAGTGATCCTTTTGGCTGTGTGTTAATTACCAGACCAAAGCTTTGAGTTGGAGGACTCTGTATCTACTCTATATGCTAATAACACCGCCCGCTATTTAGGCCACTCTAAAAGACTGGGACAACGGAGAGAGAGAGAGACGAGAGAGAGGGCACAAGTGGGAAATTGCTCCAACTCTATTGACCCAGGCCCCACTCTTTTTAAAATAACACATTAACAGAATGGTTAATTAGTAAATGTTTTATTATTAGACCATGAGTACTTTTGATGTAAATGTCAAGTATTTCAGAACGCGTAGAGAGAAATTAACTCCAACTCCATTGACCCTGGTTTGCTAAACTATGGGTTGTGGACCCAAATGGGGTTGCAGCAGACATTTTACTGTTGGGTCCTCACATGTTAATGGTGCAACTACTGTATGTTTTTTCATGAACATGGGTCTCAGAGTGAGGGACTCATTTTGGCTCCTGTGTCAGCTGAAGAGCCTCTGATAAAGGCCACACAACCTTTTAACATATCACATTAACAGACTGGCAAATAAGCAAATGTTTTTATACTAAACATACATGTTTACTAATTCAGAGTGGACTGATGGAAATTACTGAAACTGAAAATTGGCCAAGGTGACAAGAGTACTATTAGGTTTTAATTAATTTGGGTCCCAGAATGAGACACTAAGGTTACTCTTTCTGGTCTTAGACTAGCAAAGTTTAAGAGGCCCTCACCCAGGCATAGCTTAAATTAACACTTGAAAGTAAACATTTTTATACTTTTTATTTTTTATTCTGCTTTTTATACTGTAATTTTGATGTGAATGTCAAGGGTGGCTTGTCTTACTTCTTGAACTTTAGAAGTCAGACTTTTGAGCTCACCTGTCCAATTCCAATGTATGTATTTATGTGTACATAAATGCTGTGTTGTGCATGTGTTAGTTTTCCCCCCAACTTTCCTAAAAACAGCAACCAAATCTATTTAGGCTAGGGGACAGCTATCATGTTCAGTTTTTGCCCACCATCATGTACTGGTATGGTCACCTTCAGCAACTGTTTATTGTTTTAGGAATTTAGCCGATGCTCCTATAACTTACAGTAAGGGTTCAGCTTCAAGATCCCCGACATTGCAAGTAAATTATTGTCAGGAGTGCAAGGGTCAGGGCCATGGTGTCTCGGCAATATTCCTGTGACCGTAGAAAACATGATCATGTAAGAGCATCAGACAAATGCTTAAAATGTAAATATGTAGTCTTATAGGTAAGAACATTGTGAGTGAGTAGTGACATAACACTAAAACTGACAGCTAAAAATAGTTTATATCCACATATACAACCCAAATGACGGACCACTCAGCTACATCCTAAGGACTGACACCAGTCCGCCCCTCTAAGTTTGAGAACCACTATCCTAAAATCTACAAGAGCGCGGATCCTGCTGTGAGCGGAGAGTCTTTGGAATGCATTAGGGATGAGCATACAGTACACATCTAACTCAAACAGGAAGGGACAGAAGGGTGGGGACACACACACCACACAAACACTCCCATGCTTACAGATACATGGCCCCTCATACACACACAAACACACACACACACACACACACACGCGCGCGCGCGCGAAAGCCAAAAAGTACCAACCTAGCTACGGGAAGAGCAATGATGTTGACCCCAGCAACATACCATCTCTGTCTCTGTCAGAGAGACTTGGGGCTTTTTGGTAGGCTGTGTGGGTATGTGTGTGTGTGTGTGTGTGTGTGTGTGTGTGTGTGTGTGTGTGTGTGTGTGTGTGTGTGTGTGTGTGTGTGTGTGTGTGTGTGTGTGTGTGGGCCGGGGTCCGAGAAGTGAGGAAGGATGAACTGTGTGGGAGAGCCATCTATTCACTGCTGACAAGGTCACAGCTACGAAGGGAAAGAGTCCCCCGCCATATGTAGAGAAAGAGAGAGAGAGAGGGTGAGAGAGAAAGATGGACAGATGGAGGGGGAGAGCACATAAACTTTTTCCTTCTTTCTTTCTTTCTTTCTTTCCTTCTTTCTTTCTTTCTTTCTTTCTTCCTTTCTTTCTTTCTGTCTTTCTGTCTTTTTTTCTGTTTCAGATTAATAACTAACTAATTAACTAACTGGAAGTTATTTATTACTTTATTTTTCCCAGAAAAATCCCAAAATAGTAAATTAAAACAATGCACATACTGATGCAGAGTCAATCTAAATCATTTGGAGAGTGAATGTCAAACATCTGATAAAATGCAAATTGTCTTTGAATGTATATAGCACTCCAACCTACAGCAATATCATCGTTACATTATGAGATTTGAAAACATCACTCATCTGAAAGATTAAAACGGACTCTGATTGCTTCAATTGATATGTTTGTAGCGTGTATGTATGTGTGTGTGTGTGTGTGTGTGTGTGTGTGCACGTGTATCTCTGTATGTGTGTCTTAGGCAGACATGGGAAATCAGCAGGTAGCAGGTAGTAGGTAGTAAGCCAAATGATGACGATGCTGTTGGCGGCACAGGCATGAAGGAGAGAGATAGAGAGAAAGAGAGAGAGAGAGAGTGTGTGTGTGTGTGTGTGTGGGGAGAGAGAGAGAGAGAGAAAGAGAGAAAGAGAGAGAGAGAGAGAGAGAGAGAGAGAGAGCAGAGAGAGAGAGAGAGAGAGAGAGAGGGGTGTGGTGGTGCTGAATCAACAGTGACCAGTGTACTTTGTCTTCATTATGATCCCAGTGGGGAGTCGCAAAGATGTGCGCACGCACATACACACACACACACCTGTGCCAGGGGAAGCACTAAAACACTCCACTCAGCACATCAGAAGAGCCATGAGGACACATACACATGTGCGCATACACACAAACATGCACACACACATACACACACCAACTCCAGACTGCATACCTCTGTTTAGTCAGAGAAAGAACACTATAGTGAAAGAAAGAAAGAAAGAAAGAAAGAAAGAAAGAGAAACAAACAAACAAAAACAAACAACAAACAAACAAACATCTCTCTTTTTGTATCTCCCTTTTTACTCTATGTAGCCAGCTTGGGGAGGGACTCCCTATCTGTAACCGATTGTTAACCAATTGTGTTTTTGCTTGCCTACACATGTGCATGTGTGTGTGTGTGTGTGCGTGTGTGTGTGTGCACGCACACTAACTTGCTTTGTACAGAGAATGTAGTAAAGTCTGTCATCTTCTCTGTCTTCCCTTTTGGATTGAAGCTGATATTCAAAATCTTTACATTTGACCATTTTCATGCAAAAAAAAATACAAGGATTCAAAGTTTCCCCTCTGAAACAGCATTTAGACCACAGGACACTTAAACTGTCTGCTGAGCCCCAGACTAATAAACTTTTAGGGTTAGCATCTTTTGAAAGCAGTGGCCTACCACACCATTCAATTCTCAGACAGATTACTACATTTAAGTTAATAATTCATTTAAAAATAAATGATTGAAAAATTAAATGAATAAATAAAATGTGCAAAGTAAATATAATTTCACTGCAGGTTTTCAGACTGTTTTTATGTAGCTGTGATTAGGAGGGATACTCCATCATATCAGATGCGGATGATGGAGGTGGATATCATCTTTTTATCAGATATCTGTCTGACCCAAGTCTTTTCTACTCCAAATGTGAGCGACTGTGTGTGTGAGTGTGTGTGTGTCTGTGTGTTCCCTTAGACCAACCTGCTTCGTACTGAGGAGGTAGTGTAACCGCTGAGCTTGGTAGATCTTGGCTGTCTGCTCTCTCTCCATCTCCAGACAATCTCTCTCCCTCTTCTGGAGCTCCTCGAGTTCATCCAACCCCCTCCTACAGGACACACACACACACACACACACACACATACACACACACAAACACATAGCTAGGGATAGCTACAACCAGCAATATAGTAAATCCACCTAAATGCAGTTTATCCACTTTATATATATGCAGAATAGAGTTTACCCACCATTTTAGTTTGGAAAAAAATTTTTTGACAAAAATTCATAGTATGCTTCATAGCAAATAGGAGGAGTAAAAAAAGCATACATTGTTTTTTTTCTGAAAATGTAATTGATACATGTTTATATTAGTGGATGTTTGCCTCATGATGATCCCAGAGTGGAGGTCATAGTGAACCCACCTTTCTATTTACTATTTCATCATTGTGGGACTTAGATAGTCAGGATATTTGCTTCAGATGTGCCCAGGTCTGCCAGTGACTAAGCTTGATGGCAACTCCCTGCTTAAAAAATATAAAAATGACATTTCCAGAGGTGGAAAACACAATCTTCAAATTCCACCAGATTTGCAGGTTTTCTGACCATCATTTGACTAGAAGAGCCAGCTGACCTTATATTTAAGATTATTTAAATGCAAAAGTTGCATATAATGCAAACTTCATGCACATGTGTTTGTGCATGTGTTAGTGTGTATTTGGAACAGGGTTATCTGTGGTAAAAGTAACATTTCCCTGAACTGTCTTTCAAACGGATAACAAACGCCTAATGACTCCAATGAGACAGAGAGAGCGAGACAGACACAAAGACAGAAACACAGAAAGGCAGGGACAGACAGAAAGATAGAGAGAGCAGATGGGGGGGGGTAGACAGAGAGAGAAAGAAACTGCATGGGAAAAAGAAAGAAAAAAGGGACTGAGAGAGAGAGAGAGAGAGAGAGAGAGAGAGAGAGGCTATAAGTGGGAGGATGATGGATATATTTCATCAGTGCAGCCAGGACAGGTCTGTCTGTGACATCTGTTAAGCGAAGCTAGCTAAATGGGATGCATTAAAAGCCCATACACAGCAATCTCATTCCGCAATCACACAGCCTTATTGTTGCAAGTGGGTAATAACTTAAAGTGGGAATCGGAAACAATTACTAAAACACACAAACCACGGCAAAGTGAAAACACACACACACGCACATGTACACACACACATTAAGCTAAATGTAAAGCCAATCTAATTCCACAGGAGCAGCACCAATAAGAGTTTAGCCACTACTCATCAACAATCCCTCCTCTCTCTTCTCTTTTCCTATCCCTCCTTCCTTTCATTTTCTCCGTCTTTCCCTTTGTTCTTTCTTTCTTTCTCCAACTTCAGTTTTCAATTACAAGCCTCCACAGAGGAATCAGAATATTCATAGTGTGTCTGTAATGGGAGGTTAACACATTCTCCGGCTACTGACATTTAAAAAGAAATCACCACACTGTTCCCTTTGCCTTTGCATTCTCATTCCTTCCTCAGCACCAGATTAAATTACAAAATAAATGAAATATGCAGAGCAACGTGTGTGTGTGTGTGTGTGTGTCTGTGTGAGTGTGAACGTGTCTGTGTGTTTATGTGGTACTAAGCAGAGTAATTCAAGATCGTGTGTATAAATGTGTGGTTATATGTCTATATGTGTGTGTGTGTGTGTGTGTGTGTGTGTGTGTGTGTGTGTGTGTGTGTGTAAATACGGGGGTAGCTTGGCCTCTATTTGGCCACCTGGCTTACAGGGGATATTACTTATTAATGTGAAAAGATGAAGTTCTGGTTTATTGTGGGACAGGCTGGTTCACAAACCAATTGCAGAATATGTGTGTATACAGCATATGTGTATATTTGTGTTTGTTATGTTTCATGCACCGGCACGACCCAAAACACTGACCAGCCATGTTTTCTGGGGTCAGGACATGTGTGCACCTGATTTCATGTATGTGTGTGTGCATCCAGCAAAGCCTGTGTATATGTGTAGTGTGTCAGAATGTGTCTGTGTATCGATGTTCATACATGTTCAACACTTTTGCTCGTCTATGTGTGTGTACGTGTGTCTGTGTCCGTGTGTGTATGTGAGAGCATGTGTCCATTTGTGTGTGTGTGTGTGTGTGTGTGTATATGTCAGGTTGAATGGGTGACCTTTGCTTCCCTGCCCCCAGCCCCAGTGTTATTAATTGCTGTGTAGTGGACAAAAGCCAAACAGATTTGTAACGGCTGAAGGCACCTCGATCTGTGTCGACCCAACCAGCCGCCACAACATACAACCCTCATTAGCCCTGATCGGCACGCTGCACGCGCCCTTGTGTGTGTGAGTGTGTGTGTGAGAGAGAGAGTTAAAGAAAGAAAGAAAGAAAGAAAGAAAGAAAGAAAGAAAGAAAAAGAAAGTGCTTTGTGTCATTAAATCCAGGTTTTACGCAGTTTTACTAAAGTGAGAACATTAACCTTTGTGCCTTCATGGGAATTATTTTACTCAATAGGCCTATATCTTACATGTTGTATTCTTTCAGAAAAAGTATTTTTGGAAAATGTAGGCTACTTCATATAATTTTGAAAGCTTTTTGTGATATAGAAATACAGAAATATATTTTCACACTAGATAACATGCAAAGTGGGCCATGTCTTATGGAAGTTTTTGCCATCTAGACTATATTATATATTGGTTGACTATATTGGCTCACTCTGATAAAATCACAGTGATTACAGTTTCATGGAATGAAAATGTTGAAAAGAAAAATTTGAATTGACATATGATTCTGGGCATATAATAGTTAGCAACATTATTTTAACAACACACCATCACCACTCATCAAAAACGCTCTAGTAATTAAGGATACTGTTGAAACAAACAAACAAACAAACAAAAGATGTTGTCCTGTCTATTTTAATGCTTTCTGTAGTTCATCCAGGTCTAAAACGTACAGCCTGATACCCCCAATACTTGTCCATAATATTACTAATAGTAGCCTAGTAGTAGTAGTAGTAGAAGTAGTAGTCCATTTCTCATTGTTTATTGGTTGGTAGACCTGTCAGATTGGACCTCTGAGTTTCAAATAAAATTATGTAATAATTGTGATTAAACAAATACACTTTCTATTTCCTTAAAAGGGCAAGAATACCTTTCATCACTGGCTATGTAATATTATATGAACCTGGTTATGAATTTACATAATATCTCATGATGTATGCCAATACTCATAACACATTATAAGGGATCTTCTTAGATAGAGTCTTCATGAAATGTGTTACCAAAGTACTATAATTTGATGTGATTTTAGCTGTCAAACATATATAATACTATCAGATATGAGCAAACCAGCACATTCACCTGGTTACTGAAGATTGGAGGACTATTTTGGTACGAACAGCATAGAAGTGAATGTCATGTTCAAAGAACAGAGATGGACTAACAAAAAATAAACTGCATTAAAGCTTATTCTTTTCCAAAATCGTCTATGGATTTCTATGCATGAGATTTTCTACTTTACAAGCCTGAACATAATAGTAGTTAAATGCATTTTGGTTATGGGAAAAAACAGCTGGTAAGATTTTACTTGAAGTGAACTATGAGGCATCATAAGAGTATTGCATTCTTCTTGCATTATCACATCAGCCAATATATTATATTGTATATTATATTATCATGCATTATTTTAATACATTACTTTATTAGATACAAAGATTTTTTTGCACGTTATTTTGCATATCACACTCTAATTATGATGATTATTAGATGCTCATAATGTGCTTAGCATGCCATGTAATGCCATATGAGCACTTCAAGTAAACTATTACTAGAGATTGCTCTTGATGGCTGTTTAAGTGTTGGACAAGCTAATCAAGCATACTCAACTTTCAAATACTGGAAACCCTAAGTATCATTTTCACCCCTGCCTGTTAACTTATTTAAATGGTTAATATAGAACAGCTAAATTCCTTACTTCCTCATCAATAATTTACTCCCTGGGTCACACTGGGGAGCCAAGGGCTGATGGGATATCAGAGAATGAGGCATTGTGGGACAGCGGGCCACCCCTGCGGTCATCCAGGCCAGCACCAGAGCAGCTAATTGGCCAGGATCTAAATATTTAATGGAGGCTTGACCTGATTGGCTGTTTTAATTGCTCCAATTAAATGATTCAATAGCTGGTAAAGGAGGGGGAGTCAGCCAGTCAATTTAGACAGTGACCAACTCAATGTATTGAGCCTTCAACACCCTCATAACACAGTATTTCCCTTTAAGTGATTGATTGATTGAATAATTAATTGATTCATTTGAAACCACAAGTAGTAAAACTGATACCATTAAAAGCTCTGGGAGGCAAACCACAGTTCCAGTGTTCAAGTTACACCAAATCCCTATTCCTAAGAAAAAGACGTTTTTACCCACTTTCCCCCATTGTTTTTCCCCTCTCTGAACAAAAGTAGTTTCCTAAAGAGGCTTGGAGAGCAGAGCACCCAGATTATACTCCAACACACACACATGTATATACACGCACACAAATCCAATCAAAGACTGAAGGAGTGAACTCGTCTCCACCCCAACTGGATCAGAAAGAAAGAGGAGCAAAAGAGAGACTGACGCAGAGAAGTGGAGAGTGATCGCGGGGCAGGCAGGCAGGCAGGCCCACACTCTCTCACTACCATAGCAGCTCTCCTTTCATGAATGTCCTTGAGAGGGACACGAGAGAGAGAGAGGAATGAAGAGAGCGAGCGTAAAGAGAGACAGGAAAAAAGTAGAGAGAGGAAGAGAGACAGCATAGCACGAGCAAAAAGAGAGGGAACAGAGAGGGGGGAAAAAAAGAACACCAGCGCTGCTCAGCCTAGCCACTCCAAGTCCATAAATTCTCCCTCAGCCTCTTTTTTCTGTTCTCCTCGCTATGAGTTAAAAGATTTTGCCATGTCGTCGCAACATCACAGGGAGAATTATTTATCTGATTATGGCAGTAATAATTACCCAGCTGTTTATTGCAGATAGAGGAATAATTCATGCAGCCAACAGGCCGTGGTGGTGGCGGCAGCAATGACACCAGCGCATTTAGTAAATATGCAAAGCGGGCTTGCTCTGCTTTCCTAATTGCCCCCATCGTCCCACTGCATGCCCTTATTAAAGCCCAGGAACTTTAAGTGTCTCCCTGACAAAGTGATAAATTGTTGGGGTACCGAGGAAAAGTGTGGCGGAGTGGGGATTGCGCCGGGGTCCTGACTTCATTAGGCTATGCAGTCGGAGAGGAGGGATGAATGAGGATGGACACCGGAGCTCCGTGAACCCCGGCCGGCCTCAGAAAGAGAAAGAAAGAGAGAGAGAGAGAGAGAGGGACACAGAGAGAGAGAAGATAGAGACAGAGAGATGGAGGGAGGGAGGGAGGGAGGGAGGGAGGGAGAGAGGGAGGGAGCAAGGGATAGAAGGTGAGAGAAAGAGGGTAGCGTGTAAGCATGTATTAGCTGGGTGCTGCGGCTAATGAAATGACACAGATGGTTTTGCGCGGGGGGAGATCAGTCAGGAGAGCGCGCGCGAGAGAGAGAGAGAGAGAGGGAGAGAGAGAGAGAGAGAGAGAGAGAGAGAGAGAGAGAGAGGTTCGGCGGTCCATGTACTGCTCCTATATCATTACCATGCGCGGCCGGTCGGCCCGTACTAAATGGGGACCATTAGTCCAACTTTGAATAATTTATGCAGCTGGTTGGACAGACGGACAGACTTACAGAGGGGGGGAGCGTGCTGGCAGATTAAAAAGCGGACCTTTGCGAGGTGAGTGATCGGGCAGAGTGCGATTCGAGGGCTCCGTGGCTAACACGGAGAGGATATTTTAAATAAACACCGGCACAGCATTAATTGATCGCGACCCCAGCAGCACTAAATAAACAAGTGATTAACTGGCGAGAGAGTGACCTCAACACCCCAAACCACTGTGGAGGAGGGGCCGTGTTTGTGTGTGTGTCTGTGTGCCTGTGCATGTGTGTGTTAATGTGGAGACTGGGGATGTCACACAGTTGATAATGAAACAGTAGGACCAGACCAGTAAAATGACAACAACCCAAGCTCCCCCTAATTTATTTTCACAATCCTCTACTTCCTCATTTCTCTAATCTATTCTCACTCTGCTCTTCAGATTTTATTAGCCTTAGTGTACAGTGATAGGAGGGAGGGAAGAGAGTAGAGTGATGTGTGTGATAGTACAGCAGTATTCAAGACTTCCCATATTTTTGTCTTGGTAGGGCGCAAACGCTTCTGCAACAGCATTTAGGCCCTGTGAAAACCCTGCATGGGACCAAATACAACCATTACTGTTTTAGGAAGGATCCTGCTCCACCTGTTCAGCAGTAGTTGAAACACTGAAACAGTTTTCAAACCCAGATAAATATAGTACATGGATAGTTTCTCAGGCGAGCATTAACTGCGTAAATTACAGGTTTTCAGATTTTTAGCTTATAATCACAAACTGTGTAACCTATTTTCACTCTCACAAATTTATGCTTATTTTAAATATTTTTAGTCAGGCTTAGTAAATAATACACGCTGTATATAAAAGTAGTGACAAAGTATGTTCTCTATTTAGACAAGGCATAGTGGGAAGGATAAACCCCTACAGTCACAATGCCGCCAGTTTTTCTTTGGTCACTGATATGGTGTCAGAATGCTTGATGAAGTTGCTCTGTGTGTGTGTGTGTGTGTGTGTGTGTGTGTGTGTTATAATATAACTCAACACTTCCTTAATGGACTTTAACAGCCTAGTCCCCTCTACCTCTGTAGGGGGGTGAAGAGGGGCGAGGAGTGTGGAGGAAAGGTGGAAGGGTGGTGGGGAAGAGGGGGGGGGAGTCAGTGATCCAAGGAGCACTTTAACAAATTTACATTTAATTTTAGCAGAGGCCTTAAGATATTTTCCGGCAAAATATATTAGCAACATTAAAAAATGTGACTATTAGCTAAACGTTAAGTTTTTTTGTCAAAAATAAAAGATGGCGTATCTCTAGCAGTAAGCCCTGGAGCGCAGGATGTTTTATTAATGCACAAGCTGCGGTTCAAATCAGAGGCTAATTTTTAATTTCTTCACATCGTTCACTTCTCTCCCTCTTAGCCCCGGGCGCTTTGGAGGACTTTTCTCTCTCTCTCTCTCTCTCTCTCTCTGTGTTTCTCTCTCCCTCTCTTTTCCTCTTCATCTCTTTCTTTCTCTCCATCTCTTTCATTCCCTCACTTTTCCTCTCACCCTGGCCCGGTTTCTCTCCCTCTGAGGTAACAGCTACGCAAGTACAGCTCTTACGCACCACCCCTCTCTCTCTCTTGCTCTCTCTCTCATTATGGGAACACAAGTAAAGGTATGCCCCTTACCCATCTTCTCCCTCCCTCCCTCCCTCCCTCCCTCTCTCCCTCTCTCCCTCCCTCCCTCTCTCTCTCTCTCTCTCTCTCTCTCTCTCTCTGAGGTTACGGGTACACAAGTATACCTTTTACCCAGCTGCCTTTACACTAATCAAATCAATTCATCTTGACTGACTTGTACCACCTGACTTCCTTCCTGGCTACTCTGCATAATATGTTGTTGTATAAAGGAGGTCCTAGTGGTCCCTAGACACAAATGTACATTACAAAAACACATACTGTAAGGGCCAAAGGCACAAAAACACATGAGAGATCGAGAGCGAGTGAGATAAAGAGTGAAAGAGAGAGAGTGAGAGTGAAAGAGAAGAGGTAGAAGTAGTAGAGGGTTCCATTCACTGATATTCACTTTTCACTTTCCTTCTTTATTCTCAAAAAGAAAAACCTACACGATTTCTTCTTGTCAGGTGGATGTCGACAGATTGCATTACCAAGAGATATAATCAACACAATGGAATTTCATGGAGAAAAGCAGGAAAGCAGGGAATCACCAAGGGATTCTCTAATAAGTGAATCAAGATGAAATCGAGATTAAATAAATTATGAGATGATTCCTTAAAAAGATGAAAAATCACATCCCTTGACTGCCAAAATATATACTGGCCACTGGAACAAAAAAACAAAAAGAGAAAAAGGAGGAGGAGCAGAAGTTCAGGAGCAGGAGTGTCAGGCTATTTTACAAAGCTCTCGATGAAACATTGTTTTTTCTTACTTAGACATGACAGCTGTCAATGCATTTTTATATTTGTAAAGAGAGATTTTTTCCCTAACCTCATTTGGACTCTTTTTTTGTTGACTTCCAAACGTCAAAAAAGTTGACTTTGACTTTATTTACCTGACTAGTTGGTTTTTCATGGAGAGTCCTTCCAGATACCTCTTGCGTGCGTAGTAGTTATGGATGTATTTCCTGGCATAGAACCCTCTCCATCTGCGTTGGATCTGTAAGGGATGAAAACACAACAGTCTATAATGCCAATGGAGGAAAAACACTCCGCTGCACTCCACTCCAACACTCCACTTTACATTGCACACACACACATTTAGAAGACCAGAGTGAAAATCCCACAGCAGTAGTTTCTCTTCAGAGGTTTTCTCACGGCGTGATAGAATGTGTCTAGGAGGATGGCAACTTTGATGCTTCATTATTTCAACAGCCCCGAAAGACATGATTTGTTTAGCCCGGCAATAAAATCTATGTTTAACAAGGAGGATACATTTGAGACTTCATGCCAACAAGAAGAATGAAATCCTGTCTCGCTAAAAATGGGGTGCTGTACAGAGGGTAAAGTCTGTGTGCCTCTCTGCAGGAGCAAAAAGAGCAATGTAGCTTTTTCATAAACTACAAAACCAAAGGGTTCTTTATATTACCAAAAAGAGATACTTGAATCATAGTCATGAGGATGGTACTGCCTTTCTTTTCCATGTTTTTCTGACATACAGTATTTGAAAAACTACCCGCACACTTTAAGACACAGAGGCAGAGGAATTATTGTGTTTCTTGTGATTCTATGTGCTGTTTCATACTAAATACTCTTACACTCTAACCAATGTTTATTTTCATATTTTTTTTTTATATCTGAGTTATGAAGGACAAATAAAATATGAAAAATAATACAGATGCATTATTGGTATTATTATTAATGTTAAATGAGAGGCCAGTCTTAAACATGCATGCCTGTGGGTCTAAAGATGAAATTTTCGATGTAGTGATGAAGGGACACCCCAAGGTGGGACAGACAGCTGTCACAGCCACATACGTTTAACTGTATCACTCCACATTGATTGTGGAGGCTGCAGATTAGCTAGCACACACACACACACACATACACACACACACCTGTGGACCATTCTAAAGCATGGGGGTGGATGTCCTTCAGACTAATTAGGAGATTAAAACAACGGCAGGTAAAAGAATAATCACACTACGAGAAGAGAGCAGAGGAGAGAAGAGGAGGAGTGGAGGATGGGGAGAAAAAACAACAAAGAGCAAAATGAGAATTAGCATTGATCTGCCAGTCAATAGATAATTTTAAATAAAGTAATTGCCGCCTCCCGAGTTCTTGCTGACCTTTTTTGACTAGTGAAATCGATGCTGTTGAATCTAATACAAATCCGAGGTGCGGCATGTAAACACTGGTTTCTATTACGGCGCTAATACATTATCTTCTGTTAGCGACCACGCCGTGATAAAGACAACAGGAGGGGAGAGAAGAAAGGATAGAATCAAAATTGATTCAAAGGAAGTGTCACAAGGGGATTCAGAGATGATTGTTTCTCCCTTTGTGTCTCTCTTTCCTTCTCTCTCTCTCTCTCTCTCTCTCACACACGCACACACACGCACACACACGCACACACACGCACATTCACTATTTCTTTGGTCAAAGAGTGTCAGTGGGTGGAGATGTCCTTCACTTACTCACTTTTGAGCAGGCACTCTCTCTCTCTGTCTCTCTCGCTCTCTCTCTGTCTTTCTCTCTCTCTCTCTTTCACACACACACACATACACACGCATACAACCTCTCTTGCTTTTCCCTGTCTACTACTGTATCACAACAGATTGCGAAGTTGTTCAGATACAGCTGCCATTATTTTCCCAGCATAAAAATGAATTGCCTTTAACAAATCCTTAAATAACTTTAAGGCTGGGGTACATGCTAAAACAATTCTCTTTCAATAGGCGGTATCGCAAAAAAATTGAATTCAACACTCACACCTGGGAATATTGTTAATTTTACTAGATCTGGTTTCACTACATCGTTTTAGGGTTTTTTTTAACTATCCATATCTATTTTCTTTTCCATATAAATTCCTATTGCTTCCTATGGGCATCTCAGTAGTTATTTTACAGTGCTAATAAAACCCTCTCGTCTCTACCTTCAGAAGCTTCTGCTTTGCTCTAAGTGGTGACATCACCCTTAACCTTTGACCCCATGACCTCAGACAGCAGGGTCAGACAGTGACCCTGGATCTATCATCTGCCCTGTAACACGGCATTTAATGAAAACACCAGGGTGGTCAACTTTATTTGTTTGGGTTTCTATCAAATATAAAACTCGAAACCCTCAATTTCCAAGCTTTTCCACCAATGTCTAAACAGCTCTCTCTGGCTGGACTGTAACATGCCCTCTTCAATAAATACTGGGGATTTTTTTTGTTGGCTCATAAAATTTTTTAATGGTTTTGGCTGAGTGAAATTGTTAGCCAAAAGAGTAGGCTATATGGAATTGTAAAAAATATAAGGTTTCGATGCAATATCCTTGAGTAAAAGTGCCAAAGCGTCAGTCAAAGCTAGAGCCTTATGATTTATGGGACGTACAGTAGTAGCTGTTAAGAAGATACAAGAAAGAAAAAGGGGAACATTTGATGGGCATGAGCATTAACAGAAAAATGATTTTCTGGTTGAGTTAGAGAGATATATATAAGTATAGATCAGCATTTAGCAGACAGTTTTATCCAGAGGGATTTGCACCAAGTATAGTGGAATAAGGTTTAATTCCTGTAGCACCAACATGACAATGTATAACTGTAAATGGCCCAACCAAGAGTGCCAAGACATCAAAATAATTTAAATAATTAAAAAAATCATGCCTGGGAATTAAATGTTCCAGGGATTTGAATGTCCCTGAAATATCTAGGTACCTTCAATAAAGCAAGCAGCCTAACAGGAAAGTGCCAGGAAAATAAATAACAGAAAAGAGACAAGATATGATAAGAAAAAGGCCTATTTATATTATAGAAATGTGTTTGATCGGTTTCATTTGTGTATCATACCTGATCCTGTTGGTTCTATTTGCAATATCTTGAAACAAGTATGTAATATGCCTAAATTTCATTAAAAGTCTTGAAACAAGTTAAATTGTACATGAACCAGTCCGATTATCTCACCCAATTGGCATATTTTGTCACTTATTTAAAAAAAAAAAAAATACATAAAGACTGCATGTAAGATTAAATCACTTGTTAAGATGGACATTTTTTTTTTTGCAATGAAGTGATATGATGGAGTGTTTCCAGGCTGCTATTTATGGGGCCCTCCCATTCACAGCACACACAGAGAGCGAGTGTCCCCCCACCACGACACTCCATTTGCTAAAACAAGACACTGTGGTGATATTTACCCTGACCGCCATCTCCTCGTAGAAATTCATCTTCATGATAAAATATGCCGCCTGTGAACACAAAGGAAAAGACAGCGTTACATCTTGTCTCCCAGCCCTCTGATCTGTCCACAGCAGGCCTCAAAGATAAAGAGCTCTTTATACATAATACATTGCACACACAGGCAACACAGATAGGGCCACTGTAGAGGGGAGGAGGGAGGAGGGAAGGGGGCAGGAGAGGAGAGAGGGAGAGCGAGAGAGAGAGAAAGCCAGAGGGAGAGAGAGAGAGAAAGAGAGAGAGAGCGAGAGAGGTTAGCGGGACTTTGTATCGAGGGGAGGACGGTGCGGCGCGCTACTCTCTTAATACCCCAACGCAGACAAGGGCCAAGAAAATCTATGGTAGTCAAGCAGCGAGCTAATGGAGATGTATGACGGCCAAACGCTCTCCGCTGGGTTTCATAATCAATGACAGCACTGCCAGAAGAGACTAACAAAAGGCCAGAGAATATTCAGCGGCACACTCGACGAGCTGTCGCGCGCCAAACGTGCCGGCCAACCACTGGGGGCACATTTCAGGAGCGGACTGGAGAGCCGGCCATAAAAGGGATTCATATCTCAACACGTCTTCTTTAATAACGACAGGGAAGAGAGGGAGGAGAGGAAGGGGAAGGGAGACAAAGACTTGAAAGGAGGTTGTAAATTCAGCTTGATGTTTTGAGATGAGGCTTTGCGCGCGTCACTTTACGCATGATAAGATCCGCAAGAGGGAGAGACAGAGAGAGAGAGAAAGAGAGAAGAAGACCAGAATCTCTTAGGGCTAATTCAAAATAGTGCACTGTGGCAATTTTGAGTGATTTAAATTAGCGCTCGTCTGTTTCCAAATGAGACCAAACAGGCTCTTTTTAGCCCATATGTGTGTTGTGACACATCCTTCATCGTTTATTTCACCCCCCCTCGTTTCCATTTCTTGAACGCCTCCCAAACGGCGGCTGGCAGTTATGCTTTAGCAAACAGTCAATTTAGAGGCGTGATAAATAGCTTGTTGTGATACGTTTACAAAACTCAATCCAGGGGAAAATTATACGTGAGAGCGCTGGGTATTGGATCCGGTATCAACAATCTGTTCAATTAAGAAGCAGTTGGAGGCAATATGCTGAAAATGGGGCCTTGTTTTACTAAAGCGCACACACACGCACGCACACATACACACACACACACACTCCCTCTCTCCCCTTCTTTCCTTCCCTCCATCCCTCCCGCCGCTCTTTCTATATGCATCCCAGGAGTAGTGATATAGATGGAATTCCATATCATATCACATCATATTTCCTAAGTGCTAATTTCCCGATGTGTAATGGGTGAATTATATTTCTTAAGGTCAGACGCAGGGGCTTAGGAATATAGCAATTGAATTCTAATGCGTGCTATCATAACATAATCAATATATCTATAGCCGTTCCGGCAGCTGGCTTACCTTCACCATTTGTCTGAGACGTGCCCTTGCTGCAAAGCCCCGCCATATCTTCTGCATAATGGTCGCCTTCTTGTGCAGATGGCTGTAATAAAATCATATTGGGGAGAGGATTGGATATATAATTTTTTGTAGTTTAAGTTATTGAAATGAAGAAAAATTAAAAATATATACGTATGTCATACTCAGATATACAGGTGGAGGGAAATCAAATTAGGTATTTGATGTTTGATTTTTTTTTTTAGTTTATGCTCAGAAATACAACTAGTGCAAATATGGGTGGAAGGCAAGAAAATGAGAATCGTCATTCGACGTGTGGGAACTGCATCCAAAAAACCTGAAAGCAAAAAAGCTAAAAAATCATATAGTGGAATTAATAAAAACATAAAACTCATTCAGATCACTTTTTTTGTTGTGATACTTTATGTTTTTGAAATTAACAGATAGCTAAACAGGAAACTGGCAAACTGTCCTAATTTTAAAGGAAAAAAAAAACAAGGTAAAATAAGAATTGTCCGCAGGATCATTGATCCTGAATTATGATATGGAGACTTTGTTTTTTGCCTACAGATGTTAGGCTGCACTCAACTTCAGTTAAAAGGTCAGGGAAACATTAGGCTTACATACACATACACTCACGAACACACACACACACACACAGAACATTTCTGCTCCTGCAGGCTTTTCGATCATGTCCGACGAGCCTTTCGCCCCCTTTAGCCAGAGGCACACATTTGTATTCATCTTCAAACATACTCTAAATGCAAGTCCACTGCGATTCTCTGCCTCCAACGAGGCCATCAATTTCCAAAAGGCCATTTATATGCCCAGAAAATCAATGCTTATAGTGGGGATAGCACAACCCCGGAGTTGCACTTAGGCAGCTAAAATTGTTGCTAATTATCCACTTAACGCATTGATCAATTAACTAAAGTAATCTGAATTAACCTACTGTCTGGAAGTTTGTCTGCTGACCCTGCAGAATGGTGTTGGGGTCACAGCATAGGAACAGGCACAGAGATAGAGACATTCATTTCTCTCTGTGTGAAAGGAGCAAGGACTGCAAGCGACATTTATTCCTCGAGGCCATTTGCAAAGCTCTAGGAGTGGGATAATTACGGTAGTGAGCTAGTATCAGGGCTTCCCTTGAAATTAACTCTTAGGGGCCTGCCTGAATGCTTTTCTGTATCACAGAAAACCTTTTGAAACCTCAAATTGTTATACAAAATATTAAGGCTTGTACTTTTTCTTTATGTGTTGCATATAAAGGAGTACCTTCATAGTGTCATAAAGTGTTTTTTCCAGGCTTATTGATATAAAATGGGCTTCGATAGCTTTACATTAGACAGACACACACACAGAACATACCTGAGGTAAGCCCGCACCTTGCAGGCTCTGAACCAGCTCTGAATCTGGGTGGCTGCCTGGTTCTCTCTCTGTCTGTTCTCCTCAGCTAGACTGGGCACACACACACACACACACACACACAAACAGACACACACGCACACATTAACACACAAGTTGATAGACACTATGTACATTCAGTGTACCTCAATATTATGCAAAAATACTTTACCTCTACTTTGCGTAGAGCAAATTAAATTAGTTGCATTGATGTCTTTCTCTTGCACATGACTTCTGGGTATCATACGCGCATTGAAATTTGGGAAAAGGTTACTGAACACAACCCTTTTCAAAACAACCAGTGGCTACCTCTTGTTGGTAAGTTTACACGTAGCTTAGCGCTACAATGTAGAAGCAACATGTAGTTAAGCTAGCTAACAAACGCAAGCATAGTTGACGTTTTAGCTAACGTTAGCTAACTATGGTGATGTTAGTGTAGCTGGTTGAGTGGCGTTACTGCTTTTACTTTCTTTCAGCTGATGCTTACAGCCACCGCGGTTCTACCTAAAAAGATAAAATAAAATAAAAAGAAGCTCCCATGTATGTGTTACATACCTGTTTCTGTGGAAGTACTGTTTTTTAACTTGTTCAATTTTACTTCTTGTTTTCAACAGCCTTGACATGTCTACCCAGACGGGAGTTTACCTGTTGTCTTGACAACAAAGGCGTCAGCTGTTTCCGCTTTGACGTTTTTTTTTTTTGGTTTGTTTTTTGACTGAAGGTGCGTTCACAACACCTAGGAAGTAGGAGATTTCCTGGTGTTCCATGTAATATAATACCATAATGGAGGCTAAACTCAATTTATTCACCTATTTTATTTGCTTACCAAACTTTTTGATTGACATGGATCTTAATGACATAAAATCATAGTAAGTAGCATCAAATTGATCCAACTTGAAGATATGGGCTTTTTTTGAATAATAATAATAAAAAAAATAATGGATGAATGCTTTTCTGAAAATATAATTAATATTTATTTCTGTTGGTGTTTGTTTGCATTATCAAGATCACGGAGTGGAGGTCAGAGTTTGACCACCTTTTTTTTATTTATCACTAGTTACAGTACCTATAACAACACCAACAACAGATGAAGGAGTGTGCCTTTCTTTGCCAAACAATATTGTCAGAAAATATATATTAGGCTACCTATTTATCTTCTATAAAGTCATCTGCAGCTGCCTATAGCTGATGTAACCAGCATGCAGTGCAATGCATGCTTGAAAAATAATTATGCAACAATAAAATGCAAAGTTCAAGTGTTTACTCTCAGCTTTTCAGCTCTTAGAAATTTGATTTGTAATAGGCCCTACTTTTCAAAAATGTTGACATCTTATTTAGACCATTCAGATAGGTAGCTGTCAGTTTTTGTGAATTCAGTTTTAATCATCTGTTTGATATTGAACCACAGAGTCCCTGAGTGCCTCAACATAAAGCGTCCGTCCATCTTCCCCGTCCTCCCTCCCTCTCTCTATTTCTCCTTCCGCCCGTCTCTCCCTGGATTCCTAGTTTTAAAGGCCCACTCCACAGTCACAATGTAAACAAAATGGTAGCACCACCAGTTGAAAGCCAAATCCTTAGAATGGAGTAAATTAACATTCCCAGATTTATTTACAGAGCTCTTGAAAAAAGACTAATAGTTAACATGAGATTTTAGTGTATTTTGATGCTGTTAAAAGTTTTTGGGGTTTTTTTTGTTACAAATGTTCCTATGTATTGGGCCAACATAGATCTATATGGTCACTTTGGATGGACTGAAATATCTGTTGCAAAAGCTTTATTTTTCATTTACCACTCTCAATAAATTATATACACTACATCAAAATGAATACAGTAATACTAATGGGCTAAAGTGTTAAGCAGGTACTTGTGGGTCCAAACTCATCCTGTTTCTTTCTTTCCCACCTCTCCCTAGCCACTATATACTATCTAATGAAGCAGAAATACTGTGAAAAAAAATATTTCAAAAAATGAAAATGAAAAAAAAAAATCCCGGAATGGGCCTTTAAACACCGCTTGATCTCTTGATGCAGATTGTCCAACTGCCGATTGATCGGCTGGCTGCCTCTCTTCCTC
>NW_027280452.1:45000-70000 GCF_046629955.1 Centroberyx affinis | reverse complement strand
GGAGAAATATCATACCTTTATTAGCTCACCTATATCCAGAGAGAGAGAGGGAGAGAGAGAGAGAGAGAGAGAGAGAGAGAGGGAGAGAGAGAGAGAGAAAGGTAAGAGGTAATGAATTGAGCATTGTGTAAAATAGTTTAATGCAGGGGTGGTTCATCATTATTTGTGGCGGATTGCGTGCAGACAGGGGTGATCCATTAGTGTGGTCGTTTCTGTCTGTGTATGTGTGTGTGTGTGTGTGTGTGTGTGTGTGTGTGTGTGTGCGTCTGTCCCACCCAGAAGGACATTCGCTGCTGCCGGCCCCACTGTCACAATGAGAGATTCATCACCACGCACACACACAGACACACACACACACACACACACACACACCCACACATACACATACACACACACACGGAGGCTACATGTACACATGCGGCATTATTGTTCCATCATTACTCCTCTCATTCTTCTTTTCAACAATTTGTCTTTTCTGTGTCTGTGTTCACACACACGCACACACACACACACACAGATGGCAGCACAGCGTTTTCTGTGTAGACAGAGTCAGTTGTTTTGTCTCTGTGTGATTGCATGTCCACCCCAGAATTATAATTAGTAGTCAACATCAACATTCATATTTTTTCATTCGATTTATTTTTCACCCTACTTCATCAGAAAGTGTGCTCTCTATTGAATCTGATCTGTTTTCCTTGAAGTCTGTCTCTTGTCTTTTCTATCTGGAAGAGATTAAATATTATTCTTTCCAACCTATACTCTGCATAGAAAGGAGAAGAAAACAGAACACAACAGCATACAAAGAAGACAATAAAAGTGAAATGAAACAGTAAAGAATAGGGAAGACAAATTTCTAAGCTGCATTCTGATGGAGAGACCAGTCCATCACATCACATGACTTCCATATCTGAGCCTCCCTCCTTATTCGATGCCGCCCATTCCCACACACACAAACACACACACACACACACACACACACACACGCATACACACACCTCCCCACCCCCCACCATCAAACTCTTCTTCCAAAATAAAACCCTCAGTAGTTTAATGGAATGGAGATATTTTTTTCCAGGGACCCAATTTTGGAGAGGGAAAATAAATCATCCGGTCCGTTCTCTGATCATGGCAGGGCGTAGACAGCATCTGAAGATTCTCTCTCTCTCTTCTCCCTCTGTGTAGCACTTCACCATTCACACTTCACTTGTTCTTTTCATCTGCAACCCCCCCCCACCCCCCTGCCCCCCCCCCATCCACTATTACACTCCTTTCTCACTCTCTCTTTTTCTGTGATTCGCATCTGTCTTTTGCTTGCTCTCTCCGGCTTGCATCACTCACTATAGCTTTCGCTTTGTCCGTCCCCCTCTTCCGCTCTTTGCATACGACTCTTTCACTCTCTCTTCCCCTCTGTCTCTTTGGCATTCATCACTCTCTCTCTGTCTCCGCACCTCGCTCGCCATCTCTGTTTTAAATGTACACGCTGCACTCTTCCGTCTATCATTTACAACACAAAAGATGTGTGAACAAAAGACGCCAGTATCCCGTGTTAACAGTGACAGCAACAACCTGCGTTAGGCTCGGTTCATGCTTTCTGTGTGACTAGATGTGAAGAAGTGAAGTGCAGAAGTGTCGTCCGTGGTGTTCATGCTCCCCACACCTCACATGACAACTGCGCGCCTGAAAAACTTCAGACCACATGCCTGAAAAACTCCAGTGCTTTTGTTTTTTGTTGCACTGTAGGAAAATTCAGCTCTCCACTAACAAGAAAAAAGAACCCCAATCAGCCAGTAGTTCCGGTTCCTCTTTGTTCAGCCAATCCTGGACGGAGAACACCAAAGCAGCCAGTTGTATTGGCCACAATTACGTCATTTTGACCGCTCCCATCGTGTCCATTTCCGCGTGAAGCGTATTGTTGGTCCTGTCACCACAGGAGCTCGTCCATTCCTCTCTGCTCCCAGCTAATTGGTTGGACCATGGCAACAGAGAGATGGGCTGGAGAGGTGGCCAGACCTGACAGCGAGCGTGTGTGTGTGTTTGTGTGTTTGTGTGTGTGTGTGTGTGTGTGTGTGTGTGTGTGTGTGTGTGTCAGATGTCCTCTGGCGTGCCTCGGAGAGCTAATCATAACCACACTGCAGAGATTAATGAAGTCAAGAGCAATCAGCCCTGACACACAAACAGGGACACACACATACACATACTCACACGTACACACACACACACACACACACACACACAGGAATAGATAGAGCTTCTGGCTCAGATACATTGAACCTTGTTTAGTTGAGGCAGTGACATGTGGAGTGACTTTATGATTAATTTGAGTCTCTTCTTGTGTGAACATCTGTACGTACATATGTTGCCACTGTCAAAGTTCCCTTTTGCATGCTTACTGGAGCTCCACCCATATGGAGGATTTTTTTTGGCAAGTCCTGCAGTATTAACGCAGGATATATGAGGACAAGAAGGGGATTTCTACCATGGCTATACAGCAATAATGCTAGACTGATGCAGACTTTAGGAACTTAAAGCAATATAAATGCAGGACAGGTGGTTTTCTACGTTTGTTATCATTATACAGAACTAATGCAAGATATATGCAGGGTGGGGGACTTGTACAATTGCTTTTATTGTTCACAGTACTAACGCAGGATGGATGGGATATCAGAGTGGCTTAATAAATAGGGAGACTGGCCTTCAACCCCCCTGTCGACAAGCATCCATCCTTCTGAAGTGAACTTGAGCAAGACACTGAATCAATACAGCTTCAGTACTAGAGCAGATTATGCAAGATCGGGAAATCTCTTTATTTCTTCTTATTAAGTGGATGCTATCTAACGGATTGTGCAGTCCATCTTCTTCAAGCGAGCAGCGGTTATGATTTCCACCTCTGGATCCACATGAACCCTTGTTGGCCTGAGACTGAATCTCACCACAACCATTTCAACTGTGTCTCCCCTGCTCTGAGTTCCTCCAGGCTTTCCTACTGTCTCAATGATTAAAGAAAAAGCAAGTGTAGATGACTGCCCTCTCTCCTTAAAAGGGGAGGAGGGAGAGCTTACTTCTACCAGCCCAATTTCTGCTCTCTTAAAGCAGTAAATCCCTTGGAAAGCTGCTCCGAAATCTTTCTTCCGGGGTCATACATTTTCAGAATAGTTTTTTCTCATGAAGCAAAACTGGTTGGGCTTTTTAAGAAAGTTTAGCCTTTTCTTTAAGCCTAGAGTGTTTAATTTAGTCTACCTTACCATGCAGAGACTTGGCAGGGCCCCTAACTCCAATACCGATTCAACTCCAGAATAATTCTCCCTGCTGCCCACTTTTGAGTCAAGATCCAGTCTTATTTCTCCCTCACAGAGTTTTGCTGGTCAAGGTAAGGGTCCAGTAGATGGAAAGAAAGGATTTTGGTAGACACGTGAAACACAACCATAATCCCTATGGCTCAGGGAAGAGCTTTTTACTTCCTGAATCATCTTGTAATTGCAGGGGATTGGCCTTAATCTGACCAATACCTTGTCAGCATTGCAACTGTGAAATGCCTGCAGCTGCGGTGTAGTGCGATGTTGTGATACAGAGAGAGAGAGAGGGAGAGAGAGAGAGAGAGAGAGAGAGAGACAGAGACAGAGAAGAAAAGAGAGGGGGGCAAGGAGGATAGGCTATTCCTCTATTTCAGAGCAGGGGGCTTTCAGCTCCTCATAAAGACCTTGACCTTTGGCCCCTATGGGCCTCTGTGCATGAAGCAAGGGCTACCTAGGCCCCTGATCCCATTTATCTGTTTGTGGTGTGTGTGTGTGTGTGTGTGTGTGTGTGTGTGTGTGTGTGTGTGTGTGTGTGTGTGTGTGTGTGTGTGTGTGTGTGTGTGTGTGTGTGCCTGTGTGTGCCTGTGTGTGCCTGTGTGGGTGTGTATATACACCAGGGTAAGAAATTCACTTTTTGGGGGGGTTTTTCAGAGGGCATTTTTTGCCCCTTCATCTGATTTTAGGGCCATTTTATTTAACTATGACATAGTACGTTTGCACTGCATATTGGTAAATAAACACTAAATTTGTACCACTGAGATTGGTTGTAACTTATTTTCCACTGCTGGAAACTGGCATCAGGTCTTACAGAAGAGGATGGTGTTGTTTTTGTTGTTTTAGTTTTTGTTGACCCAGTGGTTTGTATTTGTGTGTGTTTTCTTCTCATGCTGGCTGTACGGTGCTGTTTTCTACCTCTTTGGGCTGTGTACTCACTTGTTTTCTGATCAAAAACCACTCAATTTTTCTCACCTAGAATGCAGTGGAAAGAATCGCCCAGCAATAGGCCCCCACAAATCACCTACACTGTGAGTAAGGTAACAGGGTACAGACTTGTACCAGACAGTAGCTGCATTCACATGTGAATATTTTGCAGTTCAATGGATAAAATGGGAAAAGGGTAAAATGCAAAAAAGGGTACTCCTAATTATCTGGGCTTTTGCCCCTTGATTTTTAATTTCATAGGCATCTTATGAACTTTCAAGGGCCTTTTTTGCCTTGAGCCCTTGTCAATTTCTGACCCTGGTATACACTTTGTGTACTTTTAAGTGTATATTTGTGCAGATGCAAGCTTTTGTGTATGTGTATGTGTGAATATGTGCATGCTCAAGTGCAGGTCCAGAATTACTGCCTACTGTGTGTGGGCCTCGTGCTTTGCATGGCTTTGGCCTTTTCTATTTGGCCGTTGCTCCCCAGACAAATAAATTTTCCCAGTATCACTCACACAAAGCTTAGCTAACTCAGTATACCACACATTAAAACTATTCACATGTGTAATTCAGCTGTGAGCCGGAACCTGGAGGGTAGCTGATGTTATATCTAGGGTATCCACCAACACTGCTGGAGTGCCTTTGAGCACAGCAGTGAACCCCAAATTGCTCCACGTGTGTTGCATTGCAGATGACCCTGTGCTCGGATCTCACTGATGGAATACATGCGTGCAGCTCTGTGTGGTGTATGTGTGTGTGTGTGTGTATGTGTGTGTGTGTGCATGTGTGTGTGTATCCAGGAGGGATATACAGGAAGACAAATCCCAATAACATTCTGTAACTGGTTAAATAAAATAATCTTAGAATCTGTGAATACCAGACATGCGTCTCATGAATGATACCATGTGGTACAGCCCCCTGGTGTAAACTCACTGCTAAGATGAAATAACCCTGCTCTGCTGTTTGAATTGGATCCTTGTCAGTGTGTTCATCAGATGAAACAGCGTATATCCAATTTCGGTGGTCATATGATGCTGGTGAGGGGATTTTTCACAGTTTCTGCCAGGCTGGGGTCAAGCGCTGAATGCAAAATGCCTATCAGTGGCCAGTGACCACACTATAACACGCATCAACACACTTATATTTGTGGTTCACTGTGTGTGTCCAAAGAACTTTGACTGGGTTTGGCCTTTTTGGCTGTTATACCCCAAACAGATTAGTTTTCCCAGCCCCACTCATAGCTAAGTGATTACCATGATTGGAAGGTTACTTTCAAAATGTATTCAAAATGTAAAGGTAAAGTAGCCTGTTGGATTACTCCAAGTGAAATAACTAAATGATTTGATTTACTTATTATTTTGATTTACTATTTTGATTTTAAAATAGATAGATTATGAAACTAAACAGGCTTTTTCCCCACTGCATTGAATTGAATATATCAATTATATAATTATATAATATCATAATTAACCAGTACCTCAAACTATGTAACTGCAAAAAATATAAAGTTGCCTATCTGTAATCAGATTACTGTAATAGAGTTACATGTAATCCATTATACCCTAACCCTGCCCACTCCCATACTAAAACCCCATTCATCACAGAACCAATCTAACTTTCAAATCAACAGAAATCAGCCCTGGCCACAGGTGACTGGCCTGGCCAAATAGCCTTTCAACGCATGTGTGTGTGTCGGCATGTGTCGCAGTGTGTCTATTGCTGTGGATTAGGGGTTTTAGATAGAGGGCAGGGGTGCTGAGTGAAATGATAGCTAAATTAAACTGTTATTCACTCTCCTGGGGATCCGCTGTAGGCCAGTTCAGGGTCCCAGTTTGCAAAGTAAACTTCTTAACAAGGGATTTCCCCCACCTAGAAAGAGGTTCCTGTACATATTTACCAAAAAAAATATTCATATTTTGATGTATTTATCATTATTTATCTTGTGTGAATATAGTTTGCCAATAAAATCAAGTGAAATAGGCACTTGGACAGGAGGGCACCCTGACCAAATAGCCTTCTAATACTGTCCAGGTGGCTGCTGAGTCTCAGAAATAGACACTACAAACCCCTATAATTAATGGTAAGTTTGACTCTGGGCAAAATGCAGTAAAATTTTATTTACCACAAAATTTGAAGCCTATAAAGGGCATAAAACTATTTTTAGTCAACTAACTCCAGTGGCAAGTACATTCACAATTTCACCAGTCTTAAGAGACAGACAGAGATCGAGACACAGAAACAGTAGACAAAGAAAAAGATACATAGACAAGGCAGACAGAGACATAAACACAAATGGAAAGGTGGAGACAGACAGAGAGATAGACTTAAGTAAACAGACGTAAAAAAAAAAGGAAAAACTGAATAACCAAGAGACCAAGATGAAGACATAAGAAAAAAGACAGAGAAAAAAGGGACAGAAACACAGACAGAAAGAGGAAACAAAGCGATTGATGCAGAGGCAAACAGAGTTATAATTTACAGGCGTCGGCCAGCCGACTGATAGAGGAGTGAACGTGTGAAACAGATGATGACGGGCTTGTCTCTCCACATGTCAGAGGCAGCAGCAGAGGTCACTGAGCAGTGAGGAAGGATTAGAGGCTTTTAGGGAGGAGGAAAACACTAAATACTCCTAATCCCCCGTTTATTTGCCGCATGGATGGTTAAAAGCTACTCTCAGCCTCATAAAATTAAAACGGAGTGTGCGGCGAACTGTGGAGAAGAGGCACACTGTAGATAAAGGTAGGAAGAAAGAAAGAAAGAAAGAAAGAGAAAGAAGGAGAAGGGGAAGAAAGACATAGATGGGGAGGAGAAAAAGATAGTGAGATGGAGAGAGAAAGAGAGAGTGAGGTGGAGAGAGAGAGAAGAAGAAAAGGGGGATTGAGAGGCGGTGATGTGCGGCTCCAAAACATTCCTTAGCAGAATGAGCTGTCACCCGCACCTCCTTTGCTTGGCGATCTATGGTTCACACCGGCTGCCTTTGATTAATACATCCCACCTAAATCATCGAAAGTTCCCCTTCCCTTCTTACCCATAAAACGCAATACACAACACAAATCAGCCCCTTAAACAGTGAAGCCGGATAACAATCGGAAAATAATGCATCTTCCCTGGGCCATCCCGATAAATTGTTCCTTATAACACCCTCCCTTAAACCAAAATCAATTCATCCGCCTCCGATTTTTATTAAAATCCCCAGTAATAAATCTTCCCCCAATGTTTGTTCATCTGTTTTTTGATACATTTATATCACTTTCAGTTCTGCTCCAGTGTTTCCCCTGCCTCTGCAGCGTAAAATGGGAAAATCTATTTGGGGCCGATAGAATAGTTAAAGGGGTGTTATGGGTGCCTGTGCGCGCAGTGTAAATGGGTGTCAATTTGTGTGTGTGTGTGTGTGGTGTGTGTGTGTGTGTGTGTAAATGGGATCGATAAATGTGGCAGTGTGGTGAGCAGATAGCACCCTTCCCCTTGCCTTTCTGATTAACCCACACCACTGAAAACCTGACAGCAATATAACAACATTAGAGGTGTGTGTGTGTGTATGTGTGTGTGTGTGTGTGTGTGTGAGTGAGTGTGTCCCAAGTCCCTTCGAGACTGCTTTTGTCTTTTCATAAAGCCTTCAGGCCACATACACAGTCATGTTTACAGGTATGAGTGTGGCTGCCGTTTTGGCCTAGGTTTGTGTGTATGAGTGCAGGTTTGAGATAGTCTTTGTGTGTGTGTGTGTGTGTGTGTGTGTGTGTGTGTGTGTGTGATGGTACTTACCATTTTAAGTAGCAGCACCCATCTAACCTTTCTTCTCCTTCAGGCTTACCATATTTACTGGTAGTGCTGCCCAATGCTGCCCCACAACAAACCAAAAAACAAAAGAAAAAAAGAAAAAAAGGGGATAAAGATTTTCACCTCGATTTCAATCAGATCAAAGCAAAATAATAATTAACCCTAAATTCCAAAACCAGAAAAATAAGGAAAAAGTGCTAAAAAGGGTTAGGAAATGTTGATTCTAATAAATTCAAATTGTTCCATAATGAATCAGCATTCACTTTGTCCTATAGTTCACCTATCGGTCACAAACCCAGAATCAATCAATCTCTTTTACCTTTCAACAGTAAGCTGTGTTAATATAGCCTTGAATCAGCATTGCTCTCTGTATATTAACTTAGTCCTCATATCATCTGTATGCTTCAGTCAGGATATAGCACTAATGCTTAGTTAACTACTGACAGAATGAAAAATGTGCTCTTATACACTACCGTTCAAAAGTTTGGGGTCACATTGAAATGTCCTTATTTTTGAAGGAAAAGCACTGTACTTTTCAATGAAGATAACTTTAAACTAGTCTTAACTTTAAAGAAATACACTCTATACATTGCTAATGTGGTAAATGACTATTCTAGCTGCAAATGTCTGGTTTTTGGTGCAATATCTACATAGGTGTATAGAGGCCCATTTCCAGCAACTATCACTCCAGTGTTCTAATGGTACAATGTGTTTGCTCATTGGCTCAGAAGGCTAATTGATGATTAGAAAACCCTTGTGCAATCATGTTCACACATCTGAAAACAGTTTAGCTCGTTACAGAAGCTACAAAACTGACCTTCCTTTGAGCAGATTGAGTTTCTGGAGCATCACATTTGTGGGGTCAATTAAACGCTCAAAATGGCCAGAAAAAGAGAACTTTCATCTGAAACTCGACAGTCTATTCTTGTTCTTAGAAATGAAGGCTATTCCATGCGAGAAATTGCTAAGAAATTGAAGATTTCCTACAACGGTGTGTACTACTCCCTTCAGAGGACAGCACAAACAGGCTCTAACCAGAGTAGAAAAAGAAGTGGGAGGCCGCGTTGCACAACTGAGCAAGAAGATAAGTACATTAGAGTCTCTAGTTTGAGAAACAGACGCCTCACAGGTCCCCAACTGGCATCTTCATTAAATAGTACCCGCAAAACACCAGTGTCAACATCTACAGTGAAGAGGCGGCTGCGGGATTCTGGGCTTCAGGGCAGAGTGGCAAAGAAAAAGCCATATCTGAGACTGGCCAATAAAAGAAAAAGATTAAGATGGGCAAAAGAACACAGACATTGGACAGAGGAAGACTGGAAAAAAGTGTTGTGGACGGATGAATCCAAGTTTGAGGTGTTTGGATCACAAAGAAGAACATTTGTGAGACGCAGAACAAATGAAAAGATGCTGGAAGAATGCCTGACGCCATCTGTTAAGCATGGTGGAGGTAATGTGATGGTCTGGGGTTGCTTTGGTGCTGGTAAGGTGGGAGATTTGTACAGGGTAAAAGGGATTCTGAATAAGGAAGGCTATCACTCCATTTTGCCATGCCAGGCTATCACTCCAGGCTATCACTCCATTTTGCCATGCCAGGCTATCACTCCATTTTGCCATGCCAGGCTATCACTCCATTTTGCCACGCCATGCCATACCCAGTGGACAGCGCTTGATTGGAGCCAATTTCATCCTACAACAGGACAATGACCCTAAACACACCTCCAAATTGTGCAAGAACTATTTAGAGCAGAAGCAGGCAGCTGGTATTCTATCGGTAATGGAGTGGCCAGCGCAGTCACCAGATCTGAACCCCATTGAGCTGTTGTGGGAGCAGCTTGACCGTATGGTACGCAAGAAGTGCCCATCCAACCAATCCAACTTGTGGGAGCTGCTTCTGGAAGCGTGGGGTGCAATTTCTCCAGATTACCTCAACAAATTAACAGCTAGAATGCCAAAGGTCTGCAATGCTGTAATTGCTGCAAATGGAGGATTCTTTGACGAAAGCAAAGTTTGATGTAAAAAAAATCTTATTTCAAATACAAATCATTATTTCTAACCTTGTCAATGTCTTGACTCTATTTTCTATTCATTTCACAACGTATGGTGGTGAATAAGTGTGACTTTTCATGGAAAACACAAAATTGTTTGGGTGACCCCAAACTTTTGAACGGTAGTGTATATTAGGAATCTTTCATATTACATTGTTTTGTTGCTGATGTCATTGTTTACCCTGGTTTAACATGGTGTCCATTAAAATGCATAATCAAAAGCTGACAGTCTGTTATTTTACAGATCATTTTTTTTTCTTTCAGATCAATTAACAGCAAAATAGACTAACTTAAGCAAATTATCCTTCAATATCTTGACTAGTTCTAATAGGCTTCATTGTCCTGCTCATTGATTCTTCTTGATCATCAGGTTTGAAATCCATTTTATATTCTAGATGAGTCAACAGCACAAAAGACTAACGTAGGTCATGTTCAGAAATATATTTGCACCACATTTTGTACAATAATGAAAAGCAGGTCACATAACATGCACTTTTTCTCTACAAACACCAGCTGCAGCAGCAGAAAGTATCAGCCATCAGCTCTTTAGAACTTAGCAGAAACTCCCAACACACCCAATATGATCCCATCAGAGTAACAGCTACTACCAGTTTTTCTACCATTACTCTCTCCACTTTGATTCTTGTTGTTGTCTCTGCTGTTGTCTAAGGGTGCGGTCACACCTATAACTAATTTTCTTTGGTCTGAACCATAGTTAAAAAGTTAACCTTGTAGCATTTTTGTGTTTGGTTTGGTTAGGTTCACACTGCCCAATCACAAGTGAACCAGGGCTTGTAAAAAAAAAAAAGTCACATGGACTCACAAGTATCTTGAGTTTTGGTAACCTGTCATCCCCTCAGATTAAAGACTTTGCTTGTCAAAACAAGACTTGTCTGTGCTCTTTGCTGTAATTTAGCTTATCTGGTGTTCATACCAGGTAACAATGTTAAGTCTTTATTACACTATAGATGAGTCAAAAGCAAAATACAAACTGTAACACTGATGCATTATAAGGCCATTAGCAGCATAGATAACAATATAATTGTCATACATCAGAAAATTGCATTCAATTTCATATCATGTCAGTAGTTGCCCAATAAAATATTCAACACCATAATTGTTTTGCATTTTGTGTTTATATATTCTGCTCTTATAATTATCATGAACTCACAATGTGCTTATAATGCGCTTATGATTGCGTATAATGTCTTATGAGCACCCTGTCAAGTAAAGTAGATGATTTTTGTCCCTGTCTAATCTCAATCCATCTGAGTAATGATCAAGAATGGAAGGATTCAGAGGAATGTAATAGCCCATTGTCCAATCTTGATGATCTGATATGAAATCAATTACTCTAGACTGAGTTGACAGCAACTAAAGACTAACTTGATCTCACTGTCCTGCTGACTCTATTTGATAATATTAATTTTGCAGAGCCTTAATCACAATCCATCCGTTTGTGGCTTAGTAACTGTCAAAGATGAGAAAGAGGAACACAGTAGACTTTATCTTCAAGCTCATCAGCTCATCCTGATCATCTGGTTTGAAATCCATATTACACTCTAGATGAGTCAAAAGCTAAAAAGCCTAACTTATGCAGTACTCATGCCTGCACTGTTTTTGTACCACAATCTGATTAGAGTTCATCTGTTCTGTTTGATAGGTGATGTGTGATGCAATGTGATGTGATGTGATGTGATGTGATGTGATGTGATGTAATGTGATGTGATGTGTATTGGGGCAGGTAAATCACATGCAGATGCTTTAGTTTCTCACTGTCCAACTACTTATAAGTTTGGACTATATTTATTTTACTAAACTCTAATCACAATTCATCTGTTTGTGGCAGAGTAATGATTGACGATGTAAGGATTCAGACGGAGGAATACAATAGGAATACAATACAATAAGCCTCATCGCCCAGCATTGTCTCATTTGTTGTTGATCAATGAGTGGTTCGCAGAGTGCTGGATCAGTCAGTGTTGAGGAATGGGGAGATGTGCCATGATTTATTCTAGGTGTTAAAAAAAAATTTGTTTGGATTGATTAACGTTAATTAATTATGCTAATTGAGCGGGATGAAAACAGATGTCGACGTGCCCTCCCACCCATCCCTCGGTAAAACTGGTCCTTTAATTACCGATGCTATTGGTTTATCTAAAAATAACTCGTAATACATGCAAAAGTGTGCATGCATACACGCATGCATGCAGACACGCAAACGCACATGCATCCACACTAGCAGTTTACTAACTAGTTTACATGCTCACACAGACACAAACAGACACACTGCGGTACCACAGGACTAAGTCAAACGTACCTGGTGGATCGTTCCAATGCTCCATCCTAACTCTTGAAGTCACAGTGAAAGGGCATTTTGAGAGCATCTTGCTTCCTTAATGTGATGTATTTCCTGTTGAAACAGGATATTGAGGCGGGACATAATGCAGGGAGGGATCATTCAAAAGTTTATACTAATGGGATATCAGTTAGGGAGAGAAAGAGAAAGAGTTTTATTTTATGAGAGGGATGGAGGGGGAGGATTGTTCAAAAGTCTGTGATGATTTTATTGGTTAGAATTTTTATGTTGCCTCCTGGTACATGATGAAGTCACCACTAAAATAATTCTGTTTTCCAGGAAGTTCAAGTAATGAGAATTTGATATAAAAAAGAAAAAAATTGTCATTTTTTTAGGCATATATTGTAAAATAGCTGTATAATAGAATGAGCTAAAAAGGTGAAAAAGACATTTTTCATGTCAGTGACTAACCATACCATATGTTGAGAGGTGACTACCATTATCTCAAAAGTGAGAAAATGAGCCACCACCTCCCCCACCTCTATCTAATATTACGAAGACAACAGAGTAAGGCCTTGCTCAGGCAGGACATGCTTTTAGCAGCGGTTGGCGCCTTTTTCTAATTGTTTTCAATGAGTTTGAAATGTTTAACATGCTGCTTTTGCACTCCAGGTGCCTAGCGTTTATCTGCTTGGGGCACCTCACTTTTTTTGAAGGAGTGCCTTGTGCACTCCAATTGGTTGAAAATAGAAGTGAGTCTTGATTCTGGTTCATTAGGTCTGTTGTAAACAAAGAAAATGTAGGAAAAATTGGTAGTGGCTGTTTCAGTGCGTCTTGTGTTTTCAAGCCTACAAAATGGCTACAAAGTGTGTTGTGTTTTAAAGCTACAATAAGCAACATTTTCTGACCACTAGAGGGTGACAGAAACTGCAACACATTTGTAAATAACACACAGCAAAGCCACTGCACTTCGGAAGCCTACCAAGGACAAACATTGCAAAGCATCATGCATAAATGCTAATAGCTAAGCTAACCGTACATGTGGAGAAGTGTCCCCGTTTAGTAGTCTCACTTTGCCATATTTTTCTCCCGCTGAAGGTTACATGTCACACATTATGCAACAGTTAGTTCCGGTCGAGTAATTTGATTGGACAAAAGGCATTCCAAGAGTGCTGATATACAATATAACAGCACTGGGACGCTGTACTGTATGTATCAGTCCACTTCACAGGTGTTCTAATGTAACCTTGATTAGGCTGCGTTCACACATAGTGTTTTTTTGTGTGGAAAAAGCGCTGCCTGGAGCGCGTCTTGTGAGGAGAAATAAAAAGCGGAGTAGCTGGCTAGCTAACCAGCTGCTTAGCACTTCTAGCAGACAATACAGTGTTGTGCAACAAACAAATGCTTACCAGATTTTCCCAGTACACGTCTATACAAAACTCTAATTTCATTCACACCTAGTAGCGACAATGCAAATATGGATACATTTGACCTTAATTATGAATGGTCGGTAAGGCGGAAGATTGGGAACAAAGTAAGCTGAAATCGTCTGTGCTAACCTCAATGTAGCTAGCTAGCTTGCAGTCGGGAAACACATGCCTACAACCGAATCACAGCCGTGCTGATATAGTACAACAGCACTCCCTCTCGAGTGATATTGCTTAAGTGACAAGTGAAGAGGGAGGTAGCAAGTTGACTAGTTTAACAAGTTTACTCGCTCGCTTCATTGATTCCGCCATTATGAGAAAAATTTCATGAATGGGAGGGGGTGGGGGACACTTTTAAACAGCGAGAGAGGAAGAGCTACTGGAGGAGCTTCGTGCCGGAGCGAGTTCTAGAAAAGAGGTGAAAACAACAACACAGCTGGCCTGCTGTGTGGATATTGGTTTATATCATTATGTCTCAATTAAATCTCCACATAGCACACATTTGTTTCAGGATTGGCTATAAGTTATTGCAGGTTGTCTTTTGGGGTTCGACTGTTGGAGTTTTCATTGGCCCTGTGGGTGTGTATTGGAGTGCAGCGCTACCTGCAGTACATTGCTAAAGCTCAACAGTGAAGTCACGAAAATTATACCATAGATCATACCTAGAGCAACATTTCTTGTAGCTCATACGCATGCAATGGGGTTTCAAGGCATGCGTGTGCATGTGTCTGTGTGTTCTTGGGTACAATAGATTAGTGTACAGTTAATTTGTGCAATAGTGGTAGTGCGTGGTCAACTTCAAAGTCACTTACTTACAGCAACAGATGTGTGTGTATGTGCCTTGTTTCCTTGTTTCCTGCAACTTTGCATGCAATACTTTTCAATGTTGCTGCATACTTTTATTATGCCAAAACCTTTAAACCGGCATTAGCTATTGTCTTATACTGCTCAACAGTCAAGTCAGTGTGCGTGTGTGTGTGTCTGTGTGTGTGTGAGTGTGTGTGTGCGCCTGCATGGGAAACTGCCTGAGGTTAGGCTTACAGTAGTTTTAGGCATGTTGTAGTGAGTGCTAAAGGTTGGGTTTAGGATTAGGGGAAGGGTTCATGGAATGAATGTAATCCAATGGGATGTTCTCACCAGTATATTAATACAAATGTGTGTGTGTGTGTGTGTGTGTGCGCGCGCGTGCGTGTGCGTGTGCGTGCTGTGATCAAGCAGATTGTCCGAGTCGCTATCTCCCTCAACCAAACCCTTTTTTCTGTGTGCATGTGTGTGTGTGTGTGTGTGTGTGACCAAGCGCGTGCACATGTATGTGTGACAGCATGTGTATGTGTGTGCCTGGATGGGGCAAGAGGCTGCGCTGAGCCGCATGGATTTGCTGCTAAAGTTTGAACAGTTTTAAATTAAAATGTATTGCCCATTCTCAATGTATTGATTCCAGGCCCAGCTGTGTCAATACGCCGCCCCGGCTATTTTTCCAATAACTTATAAAGATCTGCCAGCCAGGCATAAATTCATTACATAGCTCTGAGTTTATATTCTCTCTCTTTCTCTCTCACCTCTTTTTTCCTTCTCTTACTCTTTTTTCTTTTTCTTTCTTTCTTTCTTTCTTTCTTTCTGTCTTTCTTTCTTTTTTCTTTATTGCACTAAGTATTCTCTCTCTCCTTCTCTCTGTTCCGCCTTTCACCTTTCCTTCCCTCTCTTCCTTTGCATTTTTCTCTATCATTTTCAGCCTTTGTTCCTCAGTTGAAGGGTTAACACATAAGGTTGTTTTTGCTGCTGTTTTAGGTGTGATGGTTATCGACTACCTGTGCTCCCTGCTGGGATTATGTTGCTGTGAGATGCCGGTCCCAAAGGACTCCACCCAACACCTGATGGAGCTCAAGGTGAAAACAAACAACCCATATTTTATTTTGGTTACTTTTAAAGGATGGTTTGGACATTCCACCCTTCTTCAGTGTTTCAGAATCACCTTGATTTTCTCCTTTATATTTCCAAGGAAATTTGTTAGTTTATCAGTACTTTTCCTTAAATTCTATTAGATTTTTGTAGCCAGTGAAGAGAGAACGGGGAGAGGGGAGAGATGATTATAAAAGTTAGGAATTCACCAATATTTTCTTTCTCTGGCAAAACAGTTTTAAAGTTTTACGGGTAAATATAAGTGTAATATAAGCAGATACCATTATGTTGTATGCCATTGTGTAAAAGTAATTGAGATGAATCAAAAATAATTTGTCTCAGTACCTTCTGTCACTGGACAAACAAAAAACACCATTTGCATCATTGTAAACTCTCATAATTTGACATTGCAATCACTCTGCACTTTTCTCCAACTCTTCCTGCCTCTTCTCTCTCTACCTCACTCTACCTCAGTCAACATTAGATTTCCTCTCATCTCCCTTCTCCTCTTCCCGTCTTTCCGATCCTCTCCCATTGTTTCTCCTCTTCCCTTCCTCTCTCACTTTTCTCTTTTTTCTCTTCCCCTCCTGCCTTTCCCTCCTCTCTCCCTTCCCATCCCTCTCTTCTCCTCCCCACTCCTTTCCTGTTGTTTCTTCCTTCCTAATCTCCCCGTCTCTTCTCTCCTTCCTAGCCTCTCTTTCCAATCCCCTTCCAGTTTTTCTCCTCTCCTCTCCTCTCCTCTCCTCTCCTCTTTTCCCCTCTCTTCCCATCGTCTCTCACCCTCCTCTTCTCCTCTCCTCCCTTCTCTTTTCTCTAGTCTCCCCATCTCTCCCCCTAATCTCCCTCCTCCTCCTCTTATTGTCAATACCTATCTAATTCCACTTTAGCACCAGTAATTGGCTGATGGATAGAAGCTATGGATTGGCCTCTTCCTGATGACTGCATGACATTTTTCTCCCTCCCCTATAGCTGGTAATACTAATAGAATTCCAAATCCGCGGCACTGGGATCCTGTCATGAGTAGGTCAACCGCTGTGTCAAGGTCCTATTGGAAAGCCGGCATCCAACATCTTAATTTAGACTTAGCCATCCCTTGCTTTTTTTTCTTTCTCTGCCTCACTGGATCACTGTCTACATCTGTGCCTCTGTTTCTGTAGCTGTTACCAACTATATGTCTCTGTTTCTCTTTGTATTTGTCTGTGTCTCTGTCTGTTCCTCAAGTTGGGTGTCCATCCAAACATTTTTGCGAATTATGATGAATTAGAAAACCTAAAAAGGTAAAATTCAATCAAATTTCCCCCATATCGCAAACCCATAAAGTAGTCATGGAAACACATGTGTTGAACACATAGTAGGCTATTGTAGACTTGGCATGATTGACCTGATGGATACACAACTGTTCAAAAGTGGCTCTGGACAATCTGACATGTCTATAAAATATACTGTTACATATCACTTCATGATAATTCCTGCATTCCAGGAATTATTTTGGCATAACGTGCTGTAATTTACTTTTTTGGTGTACCCACCTTCCCTCAACCTGCCTCGTCGATTTCCTACATTTCCCAGAATGACTTTCGACAACCCCCAGAGAACGGGTGCGAACTTGTTGCGTTCAGCTGTGGGTTAAATGTGTAGGTGGAGAGAGCAATAGTGGAGTGAGTTTTTCTGCTCAAGAAAAAGTGAGAGTTTTGCCCCTTACTCAAAACATAATATGTCTTGTGGCTGCATTGCATCATGGTCTGTTGAGACTACTGTTGATGGAGAAATTAGTATCTCGTCCTCTTTTACAGTTGATTTCTCCCCGTATGATTGTTGACTTGACTGATGTTTCTTATTTTCCTGTCTCTACTGAGTCCAACCCTGCTGGTACATGCGTATGTTTGTGAGTGTATATGGCCGTGTGTGTGTTTGTGTGCATGCATGTGTGTGTGTTTGTGTGTATTTACGTGTGTGTGTCGCACTCAAGCTAAGTGCAGCTCATTTATTTCTATCTATAGACTTTGAATTGAATTTCTGATCAATGGAGAGGACGTCTCGTTCCTTCTCTCTCTCTCTCTCTCTCTCTCTCTCTCTCTCTCTCTCTCTCTCTCTCTCTCTCTCTCTCTCTCTCTCTCTCTGGGCTATGAACTTCAGCAGCAGCCGACAAAGACAGAAAGTTCTTATTGTATTAGATGGACGATACCTATACTACCTCTGGGCATGGCGCACCTTGGCACTCTTTGGCGATCAAATCAATCTGATTGTGTAGAGTCTAACTAAAGTAAGACACTATGAAACATCCAATATCCAATATTATTATCTATCCAATAATGTCTACCCTAAAACATTAGCAGTTTCTGTTTTAAGTCTAATATATAACTCAACTTTCCTCAAGAAATACAAAAACACTTCATTTTCACTACGAATTACGGATGTTGAACTACAAAATTTATAGTATATAAATGGTAGCTGTTATATATAGCAGGCTGACAACTGTTAAGTGTATGCGTGCGTGTGTGTGGGTTTGTGTGTGTGTGTGCATGCGTGTGTGTGTGCATATGTGAATCTCTATATGCATACACCTGTGTGTATGTGTGTGACAGGGATGAAATGGGGAGAAGAGGTTGGCTAAATCGGGTTGTCATGCTAATTCAGTCAGCTGACTGCATAATGCAATGCAGCAGGGAGACGGACTGAACTTGACCCTGTTAAACCTGACCTTGGCCTCCCTCGTTCTCTTTCTCCCACTCTCTCTCTCTCTCTCTCCTCTTTCTCTCCCTCTTTCTCACACACACGCAGGTGCAGAGGTCGGCAAATTAAGCCAATAAATCTGTTTTGTGTGTTTGGTATGTGGTGTGTGTGTGTGTGTGTGTGGGGGGGGGGGGGGGGGGGGGGGGGGGGGGGTCATTGTGAGGTTCATGGTTGTATTTCCATTAAGAGACTAGAAAATATCTCTTCATTACACCAGCCACACAAACAATGCGCTCTTGATATAAGACAATATAATCAAGTATTCTGTTGTCCCAAACTTCAGTAAACCATTATACTTAATACTTAATACATAATACTACTCACAGGTAGTAGTTACACCAAAAATTATCCAATTTATTCCAAACATGCATATTTCATAAAGAATCTATAGCTTTATACAAAAAGTGCCTTTTTTTGTCACTGATGCTCGATGTAACTCAATGTTTTTGTTTTTATGAAGTGAGCTACTTTAACATTTTCAGACCAAGTCTTTACAGCTACTTTCATTACCTTATTTTGAAGCACATTCTATTGCCGGCCTGTACAAAATGCTGCTATGTAAGTAGTGGGTTTAATTTGATGAATGGTCTACTGATTTTGTTGACCTGGCATTTTGTTTGGCATGTCTTTGGCTACTTGTCTGGCTGACATGTTAAATGAAGCACACCAATTGTCTGCCATTCAGCGTTCAGTAATGCCAGTACTCGCTGTGCTGGAATGGATTCTTTTAACTCATTGAAGAAATGCCATTTTCTGTTAGATTTGGTTGAAAACCTCTACAGGAGCTTTACTTTCCTTTGTTTGTATATAATATATTTCATTGCCTCAAACATTCTCTGAGCTCTACATCTATCCAAGATGCTTTAGTGATTCAGGTTTTTTCCCCTCTTTATCCAAAGTAGGTGATAATACATATACAAATAAAGGCTAACTCAGGATGTGTCTACATGTGACCACATGAGGTTACACTTTTCTCCCCCATCTCTGCCTGTGACCTCCAGCCCTGCCAAAAGACTGATTAGAAAAACAGATTGCCCTGTTGAATATCTTATAGTTCAGATAAAAACTCCTTCATGTATGAAAAAACAAATGAAATAATAAAAACTTACAAATAAGGCGAACAAAATCGAGCAACAAATGGCTCTGAGTCAGCCATTCACCTGAAGTCAAGAGTAACATTTGTTTATTTTAGCTCAGTGTTAGACGGCGGGGTTACAAGTCTGTGTGGAATGTCCCTTTAAATTATTCAAAGCCCAATCAGGTATCTTTTTCTCCTCCAATCTAAAGATGGGTATCAGAGGTCATTCATTCTTCCTGCCAGGGTCACCTTCCCCTCTTTTCCTTTTAGCCCCGCCGCTCTCCCGCACTTCCTCTCCCTCTCGCTTTCACTAATGTTATAGGACGCTGTCATGGTCACATGCTTGTGTATATATACATGCATGCACATGGACATAAAGAAACAAAGCGGACGTGCATATACACACGCGCGTAGACACTCTCACCCACTGACACACAATGTGACACGCACATTCCTACAAACACAGACACACACACACGCTCAATAGGCTGTCCTAAGCTGCATAGTGTGTGTCATTACATTGTTCATTCTCCTCCTGTGTGTTTCCATGTATCTGAATACCTCCTGACCTTCTCGTAGACTGCAAGGATGTGACGTATTATTGCTCTTCATGCAACTTGCTTTGGTGCGGCACCAACAATAGGTGATGGAGGTGGAGAGATGGGGAGGAGCAGGAGGGAGAGGGGAAGGAAGTGAGAATATTGTAAAATGTTTCCTTGGTCCCTTGACATGGCATCTTCCTCCTTTTACATAATTATGGTACATGGAATCAGACAGTAACTGATACCCACCATGTCTTGTTGAGGATAGTGTAATTAATGTGAACTGTAGCAATAGCAATGCATGAAACACAATGTCATGCAGGCAGCATTTCAGCATTTGGAAAATACAGGATACATGGTCTCAATAACTTTTTCTTTGTATTTGTGTGTTTGTGCATGTGTGTGTGTGTGTGTGTGAGAGAGAGAGAGTTCTTGCTTGTCCACATATACATAAGATTTTTTGCTGTTATGCGTGTATGTATTTTCACCTGAGTGATTGCTTGCTTGTGTATATGTGTGTGTGTGTGTGTGTGTGTGTGTGTGTGTGTGGCCGCGCGCATGTGCACCGCTGGGGGCCTGTTGTCAGAGCTTCTCTCGGCTGGCCAATTAATTATGATGGCCTACTTATGATGTGTAATGGGATGATTTATTAGTAAACACACAAACAGAGCAGACACAGACAGTCTTAGGTAGCAGCACTCCGTTCTCTGGTCTGGGATCGCACACTGGGGCAAGATCACACGCCACCTCTGGCTGTGTCCTGCTGGCTCACTGTGAATATTACAGCATACTGAGGAGCTGTGCGTCTCCGAAAAGTCAACTGTGCAGCTCTACCCAGTCTACAGGCTCGTCTTCTGGTATGTGTGATCTCTTTAACCTTTTTTTTTTTTTTTTAAACAGGGAAAGTCAGCTGAGCACTCTTGCTCTTTTCCAGCAACACTTCATATTCACACAGCTCCATTACAGTAGTTGGGAGTTAAGTGCCTTGCTCAAGGGCACCCGGACAGTACTGCCCTGCAAAGGCAAAAGACCTTAACTCGCCAGAGTGTAGAACTGAGAAAAATGACTTTAAAGTTTTTTTGTTGTCCAGCCAAATTAATTGTAGGCAGATTATTGGAAATGTGGCAATTCTTTGTTTTTTTAATGAAGTTATTTATCTACATAAAAATTTTGGGCTCAAACTTGACCTTTGACCCTTATTTGGAAGTTACTGTACTCTGCCTTTGCATTGTCTGTAAAATGATAAGGGGTCATGCCAAGGCAAAAGGCATTAACTTCCATTTGATCGCTCACTTGGTTGGCTTTAACTTCTCAGTGGACGTTGTTTGCAATGGATTTTTTATCAGGTTACAAGAAAAGGTAGACTATCTATTTAATTGTGAATTGTTATACTGCTGAGCTTGGGTGTGTGTGATTAGGCTACTTAGGAGGTGTGTCTTGTGTCTATGCGAGCCCTAACCCACTCGCGCTGTTCCCTTGGCTGTCAGTGTCGGGCTGTCACAGGCTGGCACTGACTAGCCTGCATGACACGAAAAAAGCATTCATTGCGTATGATTTACGATTACTTATAGCTGGCAAGCCATCTAGTTATTGTTTGTTCCCAATGCTTTGTTTGCATTCTGATCGCATATGGGAGCAGTTTGGTTTTGTTTGTCAAGTAGTTAGCCTAAGCTAGCTAGCGCTAGCTAGCACTAGCTAGCTCGCTAACAAGTAACGTTAGTAAAAACAACCACTACAACACTATTTGCTTTACACTATATTCAAGCTACTGTGTGTGTGTCAGAAATGCTTTGATGACAGATATTAATACATAGGTATAACACCGTAACTCCAGCGCGGTAAACAGTAACTTCACTTGATGCGCAGCAAAACAAAGGCAGAGTACCTTAACTCCTACCTTAACTCTGAACTGAACGGAACTGAGTGTTCCAGAGTGCAGCGAAACAAAGACAAAGAACCGTAACTGATGTTACGGGATTCTGCCTTGGCTTTTCTAGGGCTTTTGGAAGTTACGGCAAAGACAACCTACTATTTTCTCCAAAAAACAACAAAATTGACTCAAGATATTTGTCCACATGATAAAGCAGATCTTTAATGTTCCAAAAATCACAATAACTCATTTTCGACCAAAATTGAAGTTAAGGCCTTTTGCCTTTGCACGGCAGAGTAGCTGTTGAACGTTAAGTCATTCACTTTCCCCACCCACATTTTCCCACCCGGTTCAGGGATTCGAACTGGGAACCGTCTTAAGCCTGCTTCTCTAACATCTACTGGACCCACTTCTCTCTCTCTGTTTAGCTCTCTCTCTCTTTCTGTCTTTTTACTCCAAGCAACAATTCTTACCCTCATCAGCCTCTTTCTACCTCACCCCCCCTCCTCTTCCATCCTCTTCCTCATCCCTTTCTCCTCATATAATAACAAAAGCATGTCTGTTCCTCTCTCTCCCTCTCTCTCTCTCTCTCTCTCCCTCTCTCTGTCTCTCTACCCTTCCACCCTACCCTTCTAAAATTAATCCTCCCCTTCCTCCCTCCTCTTGCTCACAAGAAGAGAGGAAGAATGCGGTCTTTCTATTTCTCTATTTCTCTGTGTCCCCTTTTCTGTCTTTGTCTCAAGTCCCAACTGTTCATATCTCCTCGCCATGAAGTGTGTGAGAGTGTGTAAAAGTAGGCAGGCCGCTCTGCTGTGTGTGTGTGTGTGTGTGTGTGTGTGTGTGTGTGGGTGCATCCATGCATGTATGGTTAGCCGGTGTGTACATGCATGCATGTGCGTGAGAGTGTGTGTGTAGTGTCTCTGTGTGTAAGTGTCTCTGTGAGTGTGTGTGTGTGTGTGTGTGTGTGTGTGTGGGCAGCATTAGTCGTGGCAGGTATAGGTGCAGCAGGTCTGTCCTGGTAGCGAGGAGGGCTATTTGTTTCCTTGGCTAGCTGTCTGACTAGCTGGGTGGGTGTCCTATTTCTGGATGACACACACATACAGACACACACACCCACACACACACACACACACACCATACCCCGTGCCCCCTCTACCATACGTTGTTGGGACATAATTTATGATGGCTCGGTAACATATGGACTTTTCATCACTCAATGGCAACAAACTCTCTCCCCTCAATGTTACAGCATATTCTCTCTCTCTTTCCTTCGCTTTCTCATTTTATTCCCCCCTCTCTTCCTATTTCTCCCCTTTCTCATTAGATTTTTCTTACTCTCTCTCTCTCTGTCTGTCTCTCTCTCTCTCTCTGTCTCTCTCTTCCTTTCTTTCTTCCTTTCTATCTATTTCTCATTCTCTCTGAGAAGCAACTTTCTTTGCTTCCTCTCTTCCTCTTTGTGCATCTGGAGTGGAAATCAAACATGGAGATAAACTGTTTCTGGTTTAAGCAAGATTGTGAAATATATATTTTTTAATATTTGATTGATCAATGATATTTGATATAAATAAAATAAAATTAAAAATAATAATAATCATAATAAAAAAAAGACAAACAAATCTTAGGTATCTTATCTAATCTTAATATCATTAGTGAATTTGATATATGATAATACTTTTGTGACAGGAGTATTGTCAGGGCTTTTCTACTTTAGGCCATTTTATTTACCATGGCCGCGACCCTTGACCTCCTTACTATTGCTTGTGTGTTAATTTGGTGATCTAGGAATTGAAGCCTATTTTACTGTTGCAGTCATTGTCAGTCACTGCCAGCTAAATGCCTCAAATCTATATGTGAATGTGATTTTGATGTCATTTTAAAGGAAAGTTACATGACAGAGAGAAAATTCCTGCCGCACAGTTGCTGTGTTTATTGGTGGTGATGGTGTGTGTATGTAATATGTTCCGAGTATTTAATAGGTTTATGTGGCCTGCGTGTGTGTGTGTTTGTGTGCGCACACGTGCGGGCGTGTTGACATCTCATCTTCATGCGACGGCGGTGTCGCCATGGCGATTATAATAAAACACTTGCTAAGTGCATAAAGGCTGGGATCGTTACAGTTTTATTAGCAAACACACACACACGCACACACACAACCACACCATGAAATGTGTGTTACATATCATATATCTACCCACTGCCTCACACACACACGCACACACACACACACACATCTACACACACACACACACACGCTGCAAATGTCCCTGTTTGAGATTTATCATGCGGTCCTCTAGAAATTCTATAAAGATCAAAGGCGCTGATTACAATGTTGACCTTTGTATTAAGTTGTCTATATTTAAATGCGGCTGGTTTGATTTTTCTAGAATAAGTCTATTTATCACTGAGCCAGCTGCACTGCGTGTGTGTATGTGTGTGTGTGTGTGTGTGTGTGTGTGTGTGTGTGTGTGTGTGTGTGTGAACGCTATTAGGCTGAAGGGTGTAGGAGATGCATTAAAAATAACCTCACTCTCAGACAATAGCGACATTACAGTGAAGGCTTCCTTTTATATCCGTATTTAAAGACAAACCATGTGATTTCCTACTGACACAACATTCACATTTTACACTTTAGGAATTTAGAAAATACGTCCATCCAGAGTAACTCACAAAAAGTGCCAACAACAGTAGTGTTGGTAATGGTGAGAGTTAGCGGGAGAAATGATATTTCACCCAAAATAACACAAGCTGTCGTGTGATTTTCTCCCCATGACATGGTGCTGATTTGGTCTATCTAACATGTTAACCGCCTGCACTTTTAAATCATTTTAAAAATACAGATGATTACATTTAACATTTAAACAATCAGTAGTGTGGGTTGAATCATTTTTTCCTCATTGTTCTGTTATATTCTATTCTATTCTGCTTTCTTCTGCTCGCTTCTATTCAGCTGTATTCTATTCTATTCTGCTCTCTGCTATTCTATTCTATTCTGTCCTGTCCTATTCTGTTCTGTTCAGGCCCAGCATGCTGGCGCTCTCTCTCTAACTATTGATGCTACTTTGTCCTAGTGATGAAGCTAGCGGGCCGTTGTTGGGTCGATGTGTGTCA
>NW_027280452.1:5000-40000 GCF_046629955.1 Centroberyx affinis | reverse complement strand
ACATTTGCATTCCATCAGAGATGGCAGAGTGCGGGGCCGCCTGCAGTGCAGCGCGGGGCTCACTGCCTTATTCAAGGGCAATGTTAATGGGAACTTTAGAAGTAAAACCAGCCACTCTCCAGTCGCCAGCTCACCACCAGAAAACACCTCTGTCTGTGGCGGGGATCAACCCCACAACCTTCGGGTTATCAGTCAGCCTCTACATCCAGGCCAACCTGGGGAGAGGTGGTGGGTGGGGGATGGTTGCCAAATATGTGAGGGTTTTGTGTGTGTGTGAGTGTGTGTGTGTGTGTGTGAGTGTGTGTGTGTGTGTGTGTGTGTGCGTGTGTGTGTGTGTGTGTGTGTGTGTGTGTGCGTGAAGGGGGTAGCTTCCCCAGTGGAGGGAGCACACTGCATCTTCCCCGACCAGTCTGTGACAGGCCTACATACATCACCACCCCCAACACCTCTGTTTCTCTCTCCTCTCCCTCTTCATCATCCCTATTCCCTCTCTCCCTCCCTCCATCCATCCACCTCTCCTCCCTCCCTCCCTCCGTCCCTCCCTCCCTCTCACCTGCTCCCATCTCTCAGGAGTGCTGGTGTCTCTCTCACCTGCCCGCATCTCTCTTTTTCTCTCTCTTTCACCTGCACTCAGCCCCCCCACACACACCTCTCTCCAGGCCTCTGCGAGTATCATTTACATCGATGATGCCTCATCATTACCCCTGCCCTACTTTATCTATCACCCAGCAGCTCTGCCATAGGGCCTATTCCTGTACCACAGGGCCCATTCCTATAGCCTAGCACAGTGGTTTTCAACCCAGGGAAGCGAGGGAAACTGACTGTTGTTTCGTGGAGTTGGGCCTTGAGATTGTTATCAGTCTCTAGGAATATCAATGTTAGTTTTAATACAGATAGACTAACACATAGGCTAACACATAGGCTATATATTTCCCATGTATTCAGTTTTCTTGATTAGTCTTGCGATGGATTGTTTCAGCCAAGCAAAAAAGATGTCTTACAATCATGCTGCTAATTCCCATAAAGCACATGCAGCTATCGTAGCATATTCTTATGAAGGGTTAAAGTAATCATTCAACCACAAAACATGTGGAAGGCAGAGTATGGTTCTTTCAGTTGTGTCAGACAAAATGTTGGCAACTTGGACTGAGAAGGACGGGACCCCTGATTCCCACATCATATGCACACATGTACCAATTGCTTTTAAGGGGCATAAAGAACTAAATGGACTTGAGAAGGGATGGAAGTAATTTCAAGTTGGCAACATTTCCTAGGTGATAAGTTAAACCTTTGGCTTAATTTGTAATGAATTATCTGGTGATTATGATGATGAGAGGCGAGAGGAATATTGCCCTGTCAGTCTATACATGGAACATAAATCTTCAAGTTTATATTCCATACAGTGACAGGTTTATGTGGTGGATGGGATGAGACCTAACGAGTATGAAATATGAGTTGACAACGTATGGAAATATAATTGTCATGTCATCTATGTAAAGATTTGTGTGTGTGTGGGGGGGGGTACATATAGCCTACATATATGGATATGGGTATATATATGATTATGATTATATACTGTATGTGGATGATTGTGAATACTGGCACCCATTGCACTCGTAATGCTCTCGTTAAGATCTGGTAACTATTCCTCCACAACAGGAGCTAGTCCTAGATATTAGGGCTCATGCCTGCACCACCTGGCCTACATATCCAGCCCTCTGTCCATTTTTCCACTACAGCTCCTATTCCTCCACCCCAGAGCTAAGGCCTGTTACTACACCACAGGGTCTATATCTCAACCTCACAGTCTATTGTCCCACTCCAGGACCTATTTTCTTCACCATCGGTCCTGTTCCTCCACCCTAGGGCCTGTTGCTCCACTGTAGGAGCTATTCCACCACAGATGGGCTTATTCCTCCACAGTGAGGCCCATACACCCATGGTAGGTCCTATTCCACCTCCATAGGGCTTATTTTGCCACAGCGGGGCCTAACCTATCGTCGTGTCTCACCAGTAAATGAGATCTTTGATCTCAACAGGGCCTGGATAAATAGAAGTTAAATAAAATAAACTACAGTAGGGCATATTTCTCCACAGCGGGGTCTATTTATCCTTAGGGCAAATTGTTCCACAGTAACACTTATTGCCCCACTTTAGAGCCAATTGCTGTACCACAGGGCCTATTGCTCTATAGCTGAGGCTATTTCTACAGCGCAGGGTTTAGTATTTTTCAGAGTAAGACCAATTGTATCACCACAGGGCCTAGTTCTCCTTTACAGGACCTTTGGATCCACAGCAATTCCCATCCCTGTGCCACAAGGCCTATTCTATTCTACAGTGAAAAATCCATATACATATTTCATATTCCACAGGATGTAAAATGAAGACTAGAACTCTTTAATTTTAAGTTCAGTGGATTTTTGTTTCTATTGTTTTTGGGACATCTTACTACCTGGATGACTGAAATTAATCTATACAGACATATCTATCTACCCCTCTTTTCCTTCTTTTTTCTTTCTTTCTTTCTTTCTTTCTGTACAGGAACATAGGACCTATTTTCTACTCTCCAGCCTATTCCTCCATCAATTTTTCCACATTTTCTACACCAGAAGGCCCAGGCCTAGATCAGCATGTCACATGTGTCTTTGATGTCTGTGAGAGGCTTAAAGTAATGATGCATCATCAGTCAGCGTACTGTGGGGAAATTCATCATAACTTGAGCTATTTAAATGACTGCAAGTGTGCGGTGACGTATATTGATATACAAATTTCTCCCTGTGAGATTAGTAACGTTACCTTGACCTTGGTATATTGATCTTTGCATCTTCTCCTCTTATTAAAAAGGTAGTGGGAGGTCCACCCTTTATCACTCTTCAGCAAAGTGTACTGAGGGAATGTTGTGGAGGCTCAGCAGGCTAAGGACCACACCACATACTTGTTATGATTTCAAGTCTGGCTTGATATCATTCCTTCTCTCCTATCTTTTCTGTCACTTTCAACTGTCTACTGCTAATAAAGCAGAAATGCCCTGAGATGAATCTAAAAAATAAATGAAAAGTACAACAAATGAGCAGTTACCCTGTTGGTTCAGCTGGGTAGGGTGCACAGACCAGTGTGGTCGAAGTCTTCCATCTCTCCAGTATTTCCTCCACTGTATGTAATGAAGCCGCCTCAAAAACATTGATTAAAAGTTTGAAGAAATTAACAGCAAATAATGGGTAGAAAAATTATGGAAAGCAGGAGCCTGGAATGTTTAGCTTCTCATCATCGTCAAAAATTGTTGGGTTGGGTGCTCTTAAAAAAACAGGGCCTTCAAAAGTGCAGCTTTGGTCTTACAATATCACTAGCCAACTTGAATCTCTCTTTTTTCCACATGAATAGAAAAAACATTTTAAATCATGACAGCAAACATAAGAGAGAAGAGTATGACTGGAGTCAAATATACGCAATTACAGTGTTTCTAACAAACTAGACCTGTCAACCTCCAGAACACTTCTCTCTTCTCTTCTCTTCTCTTCTCTTCTCTTCTCTTCTCTTCTCTTCTCTTCTCTTCTCTTCTCTTTGCTTCTCTTCTCTTCTCTTCTCTTCTCTTCTCTTCTCTTCTCTCCTCTTCTCTTCTCTTCTCTTCTCTTCTCTTCTCTTTGCCTCTCTTCTCTTCTCTTTGTCTTCTCTTCCCTTCCTCTGCTTCTCTTTCTCCTCTTACCTTTGCCCTCATATCTTCTTAAGCCGTGAGAGATATCAGATCAGCCTGTGTGTGGATGGAGTGTGCGGGGCGCTCAGGGTTAAGTCCCTCACTGTTGCTTCGCGCTAAACCAAAGGAATCACGCATGCAAGTGCAGTAGAGGAGGACTTAATAATATGAAAGAAAATTGATTTTCTGGAACGAGATTTCTTCTTTGATAAGGTATTAGCTGGGAGGGGAAAATGTTGTGAATCTTCATTAAGAGCCTCTGATATGCACTGGGATAATCGCAGGGAGAGGAGTACGAATGAAAAATGAACACAAAGAGAGAAAAGAAGAGCGAGTCATACATTAGGGAGAGACAGAGAGAGAGAGAGAGAGAGAGAGAGAAAGATACAGAGGGAGGGAGACAGAGAAGGAGAGCAGAGAGAGAGAACCCCCCCCCACTCCCCCGAATCAGAGACTTAAGCAGGAGTAGGCCTCCCTTAATAAGAGTGAAAATTGATTTCTTTCCACTTCCATAAGATGAGATCTAAAGATGATGAAGGTGAGGATTGGGCTGCAGTTCATTATGGGAAATTAGACTACATTCAAGCTAGCGGTATATCCCTCATATATCTACCCCGGCTTTATCCAACACTTCTTCACACACGCTGAACAAACAGAGGGAGAAGTTAAGAGGGGAGGGGTAGATAGAAGAGGAGCGACGAGGCGAAGGAGGGGATAGAGGGAGATATAGCAGAGCAGGTGGGAAAAGGTGAGATAAGGAGAGAGAAGAAGAGAGAGAAAGCGATAGAAAGACAGGCCGATACAGGAAGAAAAGGGGAGAGAGAGAAAGAAATAAAGAGATCCTGGAAAACGGGGAGAAAGAAAGACAGACAGACAGGCTTAGAGAGAGGGAGAGAGGAAGGTAGAAAAAGAAAGGGAGATGAGAGGAGGAAAGAGAACAGTTTGCCGACGGACTCTCTCCCACAGCAGCGAGTATTAGACAGAGCTGAGGCGAGGATGAGAACAGAGTTAGAAGGGATAACCGGCAGATAGACTGACTGCGGAGAGGAGAATTGAATAGAGCCTAACCTCAGCTAACACCGCCGACGAGAATATATGACAGACCAGCAGAAAACTATACATCAACTTCAGCAAGGGATCCTTCCGTCGAGTCAGAAAAATTGCACCCCCAAGACTGAACACAGAGTCGGATTGAAAGAAATTGAAGTTGAAACGACAGTAACACTTTACTTGAAGTGCAGTTTGAGGCCTCAGAGGTGCATTGGAAGGCATGGACAGGAGATGTAGATGCAGAAATCGAACAGATGGATCGAGGTTGGTTATTGATCTCAACAAGTGTGCAGACTTTAAAACAGTTGCCACTTGCCGCCCTGACAAAGGCATGTCAAATGGCCAAATCTAGAGTTCTTTTTTAATGTTCAAGAGAACCATGCTATATCAATAACGGCATTTTTAATCTAAAAGAAAGAGTGCCTTTTGGATTCAATTGCTGTAGTTGTTATTTTCACTGACCAAATTACCAAATTTGCTGGGATTGTAGTGGTACGATGACTAATTAATTTTGGTTACATTCATAAACTCATTTTATGAAGTGTGTGTGTGTGTCTGTGTGAGTGTGTGAACCTGTTTGTGTGTGCGCCTGTGTGTATACATGCCATCATTATGAAATCTCTGAATGTAGTGTTCAGTGTGTGATCTCTCTCTCTCTCTCTCTCCCTCTCTCTCTCCCTCTCTCTCTGTTTCAGCCTGCAGGCTGCCTGTTAATGTGTGAAGGCAGAAAGTGGAAAAGATCAAACCCAACTGACCTGAGAATAGTACTGACACCTTCTCACTCTCTACCACACACGTCTGTCTGTATGTATGTGTGCTCAGTCATGTGTTTGTGCAAGTGAGAGAGAGAGAGAGACAGAAAGAGAGAGAATAAAGTAAGCTGAGCAAAACATGTGAAGAGAGGAACAGAGAGAGGAAAGGGAAGGCGAGACCGAAAGAGAAGAGACTGAAACAAATAAAAAAGAGAAAAGGAAACTGAAAAAGAGACAGAAACAGACACCAAGAGAGAAAGACAGAGGATTACAGAGCATTTGAGAGAAAAACAGACAGAAAAACAGTTAGAGTGTGTGTGTGTGTGTGTGTGTGTGTGTGTGTGTGTGTGTGTGTGTGTGTGTGTGAGAGAGAGAGAGAGAGAGAGAGAGAGATGGGGGAAGGTGAGAGGTAGAGAACATTTATTAAGCCGATGCTTCATCTACAGATACAAATCACAGGCTGTTATCACACTGAAGCAAACCCTGCCAGACCCTACACTTGGATCCATCTCCACCACAACACACACACACACCTACACCTACACCTAAACACACCCACACACACACACACACACACACACACACACGCATGCACGCTGCAAGTAAGCAGACGTTTGTGTGTTTGTGTGTGTGCGCGCTCTCAGTGATAGGATTATAAATAGAGCCATGGACAGACTCTGTGAAAGGTGAGAACATCCAGCGGGCATTATCAGGGACAGACCAGCAGGTTGGTGTGTGTGTGTGTTTGTGTGTGTCAGTATTTGTTTCTCTCTGTCTCTTTCAATGTGTTTCTGTGTGTGTCAGTGTTTGTGTCTGTGTCTCTGTGTGTATGCCGGTCTGTCTGGAAATTAAAAATGCAATAAAATGAAATTAATGATGATGATTAAATTAACCAACAGTTATGCATGGTGAATTTCAGAAACTGTCCTGCTCTGCGTCCCGTTTAAAAGGCACTTTATGATAAACAAAGCTAATTATTTTACACTTAATTTCACACATAACCCTAAACACAGAACAATCTTTCCCAATTTTACTTACTATTTTAAGTTGGGGTTTTTTAGCAAGTTATTGATATTTAATGAATCTGAAATCAGCCTCTGTTTTATAATCTGGAGGACAAATATTTCTTGAGTCTGACACCCGGTGTTTAGAACAACAAATGTAAAAGCTAGATATAGGTTGAATCACTATTGTGTTTTATCAATAAGTGATAGTAGAAAATGTCACTGATTATTACTTAAAAAAAAAAAAAAAAAACAAGTCCATCATTTGTTTTATGTAATTAGTATTGAATATAGGATTTTAGCTTGATTCAGCTAGTTTGATGAAATCAGAACAATCAAAACAAGAAATTAAAACAAATATCTGATGAACCAAATCTTTTTCAGATAATTAATTACACCAAAGATAAAACTCAAATACATAATGGGTGACTTATCAATTATTTCTTCATGGAAAAATAATCTTGAAGTACATACAAGTAGAAAGCAATTATGAAACATAAAAAAAATAAAAAATGACATTGCTGTCTACTGCACAACAAAAATACTATTCCCTTACTTAAACACACAGCTAGAAAAAAATGTGGAATTGTTTTTCCCCAATGGAAGTTTATTCATTTCAAATGAGAAAATCCATTACTGCATCATTCATTACAGATGCATTGCAGATGCAAGTATTGCATATGTGGGCTTCATTACAGTATGTGTTAAATATACATGTGTTAAGAATACCAAATGTTGTATTATTCTTTTTGCTACCTCTCTGTGATGTTTTTGTGATGAAAACATTTTATCAGTCTATCAAAGTTGCAATGAAAATTAGGTTGTAATACGACAATCAGTAACCACACCTAATCAGTTTAATCTCAGCACATCTGAGCAGCAGGACCCTCGTGTGGAAACCAGTTTGCAGCAACATAAATGCACTATGGATTAAGTGTGATGACTGTGTTAGTCAGGTGTCTTAGCTGGTGTCTAAATGAAAGTTGATCCACTGACACACCGTACAGTTGCCTGAGTTACAGGGAAATGCATTATACATAGAGTATTTAAAATGGCTGCCGCTGAGCCACCCCGCATGCTCGTTCCTCACTGCTAATGCCTTCATTTGTACAGCATATTGTATGTCCTGTGTTAAAATACTGTGACTTTGAAAATGCATTTAAAAGCTAAGGCACAGGCTCAAGGTGATTCATCTAATCACTTACCATGTTCTTGGGTGGGTGTTCCCGCTCTCTCACACACACACACACACACACACACACACACACACACAAACATACAAAGGCACACAATAACACACGCGTATCAACAGAGAGACATGTATGTGAATATGCACACGCATGCACGCACACACCTGGATCCACTCACACACTTTCACACACTTTCATATGAGCTCTCTCTCTCTCTCTCTCTCTCTCCCCCCCCCCCTCTTTCTCCCTCTCTCTCGCTCGAGTGCCCGGCGCACAATAGAACACCTTTGCTCCTCCTCTGTGTATTTATCATAAAGCATAGGCCCTGCGTTTTGAAAACCAAAACAGCTTGACCTCTCCTCACCGCCCCCTTTCCCACAACTCCGTCTTTCCCTCCCTCCCTGCCTTCTAACTACCTACGTAGTTACAGCACCCCACACCCCCATCCCTCCCCCCCTCCCTGGGTGAGAGTGTATAATTCATTGTCCAATAAGGGTGAATATGCGATGCCTCACTTTGGGGAGAGGGGATAAGGAGAAAGGATGGGGGGGTGGGGGGAGGAGGGCAGGAGTTCACCCTGTCTGCATTCAAAGAGGTGATGCACACCAACTCTCTCTCTCATTCTCTCTCTCTCTCTCTCTCTCTCTCTCTCTTCACCCTCCTTTTTACTCCCTTGCTCCCCCTGCTCTTTTCTTTTACTCCCTTGCTGCAGTCGTTTAACAGGCTGACCGCCACACTTTCCTGCTCTCGACCCCAGGCAAGTGTAAGGTTAAACACCTGAACTGAACCCTCCTAGACAGAGTGGGGGATGGGAAGAGGTTCTTTTCTTCTGTCTCATGTTTTTTTTTTCTTTTTTGGTCTTTGGTATTACTGTTATTCTTATTTAAGATTTGCTGGGAGAGTAAAGGAGCGGGGAAAGAGGAGGGACGGGTGGAGATGAATTAAAAAAAAGACAAAAAAACAGAAAAAGAAAACAAAGGAAAGATCTGATAAAACATCAAAATAAAGACAGCTAGAGAATGACAGAGAGATAAGAGAAGGAGAGGCTGGATGTTGAAAGTGGAAAATGGAAGGAATTAAAAGAAAGAACGGAGAGGGGGAAAGAGAGAGGGAGAAATGTAGACTATACACAGAAAAAGGAGGGTTCTTCAAGGACTTTTGGTTAGGGTAGTGATTCTATATTAGAAGTGGATTATATATAGACCTGGAATGACTCAAATAACCCACTGACTAAGAAAAAAAACCTTAGCAAATCAGGATAAAGATCTCAGTGTGGCAAATGCTGCTGATTTGGAAAATTTCCTGCTTCTTTACAGCACTAAAAATATTTACCAGTACCATTTTCTGGTACTGTATAAGCACCCTTTTTGTTAAGAGTGTAGACCATAACTGTTTTTGTTGATACTCCATTGGAGTGGAAGAGGTCAGGAGTACATTAGCTGAAATATATCTACTGTCAGAGAGAGAGAGAGAGAGAGAGAGAGAGAGAGAGAGAGAGAGAGAGAGACCCTAGCTGGCAGCAGTGCTGCCTTTTCACCCCTCATTCTTTCCACCTTGTTAGGCACTCTGCCGTGGGCCAGGCAAATATAAACACCCTGGCAGGAGAGACAGGGATAGAGGAAGGGATGGAGGCAGGGGAGGAGAGGCAGTCATATGGGTGTATAGAGATGGTAAATGAGAAGGAGGGAGGAGAGGAAGAAAGACAACCAGGAGGCTGGGTAGACACACAAGGAAGGATGGACAGATAGATGGGAGGAGAGTAGAGGCAACTAAAGCAATGTATAGAAAGAAGCGATAGAAGGAGGAGAGAAGCCATCAAAAGGATGTATAGAAAAGGATAACGACAGGGAGGAAGGGGGGGCAGCCAAAAGACAGGGATTGAGGGATACAGCAGAAGAAGGGATTGAAGGACAAGAAGAAAAGACATAGATGGGTAGAGGGATGGAAGGAAGCAAGGAGAGGAGAGGAGAGGCAACCGAAAGGATGTACAGACAGGGATAGAGGGAGGGAAAGAAGGACAGGAGGGAGGAGAAGAAGGGTGGAGAGGCAACGAAAGGGTGTAAAGGAAGACATGGATTGAGAGATAAAGGGGATAGGAGGGGAGGAGGAGAACAGTGGCAGTTAAGATAGTAATATAGACGGAGGGACAGAATGAGGAAAAGAGAGGCAGTCAGTGTATAAAGAGGTGTAGAGAGAGGGAATGAGGAGAGTAAAGTCAATCACAAGGTTGTATAGTCAGGGGTAAAGGGAAGATGGGGGGTAAAGAGAAGAGACAGAGCCAAAGAAGGATGGAAGGAGGAGAAGGAGGAAAAGAGAGGCGGCCAAATGTGTGTGTGCCGGTGTACAAAGGGTGTTTGGCATCAGATAGCTGTGTGACATTGACTGGAGTCCCACATGTCACCACAGATCAGAACACAGAAACAACAGGTTTAGATCCATCAGGGGCCAGATTTTCATGCATGGAGTAACCTGGGTGTTGGCCATACTGCAGTTAAGGTCTTGTTCGGGTTAAGCTGTTTACATGCACCGCTGACACCCTGCGACTGTGTATCTCTGCTGCCGTAAATAAACCAAATAACACAATATTCATGTCTGCCTGCGGTTTCCTGCTCACAGCTAGAACATTCCTCCAGCAAAAAAAAGTATGAAAAGATGCAGACGCCAATAATAGGTTACTTCTAATACAGGGGATTGAAGTGATGATCCCAATAGTAATATTAAGTACTGCTATGCCAAGTTTTTTTTTTTTTTTTTTTTTTTTTATGTCAAAATGTACCCAAAATGCTATACAAGTCTGAGTTTGCGCAGATGGTGAAAATCAAAAGTGAAAGGAGTGAGATGTTTCCATGCCACAGTAAGTCAGGCATCTTAACCGGGTTTCCCATGTTTGGAGCATGAGCCTCCCCTGAATCTACTAACCAAGGTATGATTTTTTATATGCATTGACCCAAAGCCAGGTTACTAGAGTAGCCAGGTCAAGACAGGAATTCTCCGTGCACGCAAACGCACTGAGAGCGATTGCGAGAGAAGATTGCAATATGAATTCAAAACTAGTAAGATAAATATTTTCTGTAACTGAATCATTCTCTCTCTCTCTCTCTTTCTCTCTCTCTCTCTCTCTCTCTCTCTCTCTCTCTCTCTCTCTGTCTCGCTCTCTCTCATTTTCTTTCTCTGCCACCCGTCGTTGCCCCCTGGTCATGCGTTGGTTGTCGTGCAGACTTCGGCAGTATCGCCGTGGCGACAGAGACAGGAGCAGATGTGACTCTGGTTGCCGGGCGTTTGGCAGGAGCACTCATCGTCACAGTGACGGAAATGCAGCTGGACAGCGCATCATCTGTAGCTTTGTAAAGAGAGGGGTGTGTGTGAGCGCGAGTGTGTGTGTGTGTGTGTGTGTGTATATGAGTGTGGGCGGTTGCGGGGGTTGGCATCGGGTGAACTCCCCTCACCCACCAGCACACACACACACACACAGAGTGACCCCACACGCCCTAGAGGGACTGCAAGTGCACAGCCAGTAACCAGACAGGACGGGGGGTGGTGTGTGTGTGTGTGTGTGTGTGTGTGTGTGTGTGCGTACGTGCTCTAACTAGGCAGCAAAAAGTGCCGTCAAACATACAAGATGTTTTTTTCCTCCCTCTCTCCCTCTCTCTCCCTTCATTTCTGGAGGTATTTTCTTCTATTTTAGTCTCTCTGTCTGCTAAGTTGGAGACAAATGGCTGTTTGGGGGCTAAATGTTTGAACTTGAGCAAGGAGACCCAAATTGACACACTTAAGGAAAACTGAGTCCTGGGGATAGCAGAGAGAGAGAGAGAGAGAGAGGGAGAGAGAGAGAAGAGAGATTACAGATGGAGGCATTACTCAAGACATCTGTAATGTGTACACGCCACCAAAGAAAAACAAACATAAGAACTGGCCAGCGGATATAAACTGCTGCTGCACTCATCCCTCCATCCCATCTCTCCATTTTCCCCTGCAACCCTCTTTTCTCTCTCTCTCTGGCTGCATCACTGCCTGTGTCACACTTGCAACTTTTTACTACTCATTTTTAGGGTTCGTGGTATAGGCCACTAAATAAAAAAACTAAATATATACTTTAATGAAATCACAGTCCAGACATTTCGGTCTAGAATTGGTATCAGGCTTGTTGGCATTGGCAAATAAAACTATGATTTTTAATGTGAAAGTTAGGACAGTCTGCAGGTGTCTGTTACGTGTGTGTGTGTGTGTGTGTGTGTGTGTGTGTGTGTGAGAGTTTGTGTGTGAGACTGTGTGTATATTTTTACTTGTGGCATACTTGTGGCATCCGTATGAGAGAGAAAGACTATGCGTATGTGAAACCATGCTTGTGTGCATACATAGAGTATGCGTTATCCTTATGCATACTTGTGTGTGTGTGTGTGAGAGGGTGTGTGTGTGTGTGTGTGTGTGTGTGTGTGTGTGTGTGTGTGTGTGCCTGTCAGCGGTGTGTACCCAGGCGGTTTGGCAGTGGTCTGACATTTCCTGCTCTGACATCTTGTCTCAGTTCATCTCCCCTGCCAGTGGACGGACGGAAACCCTGGAGGGACACACCAGCACCAGCGACGCAAACTTGTCTTTTTGTCAGCACCAGTGAAGAGCTCTCCAGTACATTAGTCACACACAGACACACACACACTCACACTCACACTCACACACACACATACACACACACACTCAAATGCACACATACAGTGAGCCCCATAAGTTGTTTTTTTTTTTGGCTCCATACTCTTCTTTTTGATGTGAAATGACACAGTGACTATGAGGTTAAAGTGCAGACTGTCAAGTTTAATTTGAGAGTATTTTCAGATACAGCTAAAGAACTACAGCTGTTTTTCCCACTTCAGTGTGCCCCAAATTATTTGGACACATACAATTTTATTAAATTAGGTAATCATTTTTGTATGTCAGGTATTCTTACTGGGCACTGACATCTGGAAGTCTGAAACTAATAAACTGTACTAGGTTCCATTTGAATGCATCTCAGAGCATTCAGTTGTGACTTTGCTTGGTTCTAGATTACTATGAGGAAGTGTGGTGCAAATGGTAAATGAGTTTAAATAAATAAGGATCCAAGTTATCAAACCAGCCATGAATCATCTCGCTAAATAGCTTATATTAATAAAGTAAAAATAAAAGTTGTTCTCCCTCTGCTGGGCAAATCGCAGATACAGCATATTTTCAGCCATCTTTCCCCATTAACAATTCTCTTCTTCATCAGTTTAAATTTTTTCAAACTGATTTGAATAGAATCCATTTTGCACAGTAACGTCACTGTTGAGTTGGACTTAACTCATAACTCCAGTCAGGTTGTCAACAAGTCTAGACCAAGAGTCCAAGTCTGAATCATCTGCTGTGAACTCCAAGTCGCCACGAGTCTGAATCCCAGACTCAAGTACAGCAACACTGCCATCTCCCAAGGCCTGCCATCTTCACCCCCCCCCCCTCCCCCCCCCCTCCTCTGCCATCTCCAGCTCTGTTTCCCCATCTCCCAAGTCTCCTGCCGTCTTTACGAGGCTCAGGAGAGCTTTGACATTCCTAAATGAAAAGGCTCTCTTTGCAGCACTGCAACAGCTGACGATTTATGACAACGAGGCCTCGCTGGAATCTTAGCTGCTGTCAGCCAGCATAATGATGTTTTGATATAAAGATGATTGGTGGGGCTGCATGCGCCGCACTGTGCATCGTGCCTGCGTGTGTGTGTGAGAGACAGACAGAGAGAGTGTGTGTGTGTGTGTGCCGGGTGATTTAAGGTAGACACTCACGCGTCGTTTACTTGTTGTTGTCTATTGTTTAGCTGTTTACTCCTTTGGTTGCCTTTTTTATTTGTTTATTTTCAACTTGACATTTAGAGTCCCCTTCAACTGGGCTCCCCCCGCTCTCTCTCTCTCTCTCTCTCTCTCTCTCTTTCTAGCTTCTGCTTCTTCACCGCTCTGTTTTTCTTTCTCTGTCCATCTCTCTATCTCTCTCTATCTCACTCACGATCTTCCTGCCTCTGTGTCTCTCCTCTTGCTCTCGTTTCCTTTCTCTCATTTCAAAACAGGTAAAATTTATAACCTCCCTTTCCCTTTCCTCTCCTTCTTCTCTTCCTCTTTCCCTTCTACATCCCCCCCCCCGTCATTGGTGACAGGCGTATAGTTTGCTATAGTTTCTATTAGAGGACCATTGCATGCTTGAGGGCCCCCACAGATTGGTTACATTTTGTTCGGCGGGGCATTAGTGGGCCCCGTCGAAGGGCCCCCATCATCATCAGTGTGTCTGCCATCTTCCGGCGGTGATCTATGATTCGCCCATCAGACGTACATAAATCAGACCGCTAAAAGGATTTCTACTCTACCCCGCAACCCCCCTCCTGTTAAATTTATGCCGCCGTAAAAGAAAGGAAAATTAGTCATTGAGGAGCCACCCCCCTCTCCTTCTCTCCCTCTCTCTCTCTCTCTCTCTCTCTCTCTTTCTATCTCTTTCTCCCTCTCTCCATGCGATGCATGGCAGTAAAAAAGAGGAAAGACAGGGAGAACAATCGCATGCGGCGCCCATCATCCTCTCCTCTCCTTCCTCCTCCCCTCCTCTCCTCTCTAATATCATCATTATCAGAATCGTAAAGCGAAAAATAACACGCCGGTGGAAAGAAAAAAAATAAGTGAGGTGAGGAGAGAAGCTTTTTAGAGGGGTGAGCCTGTTCCTTCCACCTCTAATCCTTCTTCTTTTCTCCTTCCTCTCTCGGATCATCTCTCCTCTCACACACTCACCATTTGGATAGGAGAAGGGTTAATAATTAGGAGGCCACAGTTTGTTGACCACATCTAGTCCCCAATACAATCCATTTATGTGCTTTTGCACATGCATGCTTCCGTGTGTGTGTGTGTGTGTGTGTGTGTGTGTGTGTGTGTGTGTGTGCGCTTACAGGCGTGCTTGTTTGCAATGTGCATGTGCTTTGCGACTGTGTTTGCGGGTGTTTGTGTTTGTGTGTCTCCATTGTTGAATGCAAATCAGTGAGTCGCCCAAGCAGAACGCCTTTCAAATCCCATCGCCGCTCCGCTCTGCCCTTCCACTCCCAGAATGCAGTGCAGCAAGGCAGACAGGTAAGGAGTGCGGGCAGTGCGTTGTCGTGGGTGACTGGTTATGTTATTGGCCCACAATCTACTCATTAACTTCCTGCTTTCCTCTCTGTCTGTCGCTCGCTGTCTCTTATTCAGAGTTTTGTCTTTGTGTCTATCTGTCTGTCTGTCTATCTGTTTTTATTTTTGTGTATGTACACACATCTGCCTGTCTGTCAGCTTGTCTGTCTGCTGGTCTCTGTCTCTCATCCAGCTCTCTGTCTTCTTGCACCCCCCCTTTCCTTTACTCCCCCATCTCTCTCTTTTTCCCTCTCTCTCTCACTCTCTCTCTCCAGCTTTTTATTAGTAATCTTAGCTACTCTGGTGAGGCATATTCATAAGCCTTTGTATATTCCTCTGTGCTCTATGCTTCATTACTGGTGTCACAGCTGTTCTGTCACACAGGCGCTGGACTCACATCCAAGAGGAAATAAAGAACAGAAAATGACTAGAAGAGAATGCAGTTTCATTACAGTTGCAGCCATTTCAAATGCTCATCCCGCTGGCTCACCAGGCCAAGGTGCATGCCATATACTTACCTTGATCACATACCATCCACTCAAGCTTGGTTATCTTCTCCTCTACAATGCCAAAATGCCATAAATATAATCTTTAAAGTATTTCTCTTATAAATACTCAAAGCATGTTGCATTTTCCTGAACCTCAGACAGCACTATTTGGCTGATGCTGTGGATTAAAATCGTTCAGAGCAGCTACACCTCCACAAGAAGGCCTCGGCTATATATTGCCGCAAAGCCTAACTTCCCCACTGAGCAAAAGACGTGATTTCAACGTCGCATCTATGCTTTAGCTCTCATATAGCCCAGGATCATTACAGCTATGTATAGACCTATTTTAGACCAGGCAGTAAATACATTATTACAATGAATAAACATCTGTAAATACCAAAAATATGCACCAGAGAAGTCCTGTAGACTAGCCTACAAGATAATTATCTGAGCACAAGAAGTAATTTCAACATTGCGTCTATGCGTAGCTCTCATATAGTCCAGGATAATTTTGTCTATGTATAGACATCTAATAAACTTTCACTTTTCAACCCCATTTAAATTTAATTTAGCCTAGACGGCTATGGGCCATTTGGACGTGTTTTAAACGTCTAATCAACGAAAAATTGCTCAGTGGGTTCCTTAGACACTTAGAGGATTTAACACATTTGACACTTAGAAGTTCCCAAGAGAAACTCAACAGGCCAGGACAGGCCTTTCCATATGTTGGAAATTATACAACAAGTAGTTATAGTTAAGCAGGCTGACTGGCAAAATATAGGTAGGCCTATTGTGTGTGTGTGTGTGTGTGTGTGTGTGTGTGTGTGTGTGTGTGTGTGTGTGTGTGTGTGTGTGTGCGTGCGTGCGTGCGTCCGTGTGTGTGTTTGTATGTGTTCAACCAAACATCAATAGATCCACTGCAGGATCCAAATTGCTTAACAAGCTGCCAATTAGGCCTGCAGTCAGCTGGCTGGATCAACGACACCACACACACACACACACACACACACACACACACACACACAGAGTCTCTGGGAGAGTAATTCACTGGTATAATTGGCTCTAGAAATGACAATACTGTATATGCGTGTGTGTGTGTGTGTGTGTGTGTGTTGTCACTCACAGTTGATACTGTGTGTGATAGTGAAGTATATGTGAGTTTGTTGGGTGAGAAGGAAGGAGGAACAGAAAGTGACAGGTGGACAAGGAGACTGTGACAGGTGTGCGCTTTTACCTGTTTGCATGCTTGTGTGCTTTTGTGTGTTTGTGTGTTTTGTAATTCTTCAAGTGAGATGGAACAAGACTAGGTCAAAACCTAGTATATGGCTGGACCGTGTATGGGTGTGCCACGTGCCACGGCCGACCAATGGTGTAACTAACTCTGCTGTAATAATAATAATAATAATAATAATAATAATAATCATAATAATAACAATAATAAAAAAAAAACTTATTTACTATTTATATAGCACTTTTCTTAACAATGTTACAAAGTGCTTCACAAAAGGATAAAATACAATAAAACAATAATAATACAATTTATGTGAGTAAAATGAAATAATAAAAAAAATAAAATAAAATAAAACAAAAGCTTTTCTAAAAAAGAATGTTTTAAGAAGAGATTTAAAAGCAGTGACAGATTTAGCATCACCGGGAACAAAGCGGCGCCCAGCTAAAAAACACGGCACCGTGTCCCCGGGAAACTCCGGGAAGCGTCGGCAGTAAGCCCTCGGCGCGCTGAAACCTCCATGCTTGTCTGTGTCTCTCTCTCCGCCGACAGAACAGAGGGCTGTCAGGTGGACTGAGCTTGCGCATATGCATTGAAATAAACAGCAATATGATATAATTGTATAGATTCTACTTTAGCTTCAGTTAGCTTCAGCTTACATGCATGATATTGGTCAGCCTACTTACTGTGTGGGAGAAACGGGCTCCCGATCTCTCCTCTCAATCTCAGCGGAGAAACAAGATGGCGGAGAAAGCGAAACTTAAATTTCTGGCTCTGTGATCCTATGATGTGCCACGTGCCACGGCCGACCAATGGTGTAACTTCATCACTCAGTCAGTCAGTCAGTGAGTGACAGACATTCGCGTTTATAGGGCAGGCCCCGCTGTTGCGGTCCAGCCAAAAAAGAACCACAGTTTTAGGGCACAGGGCCTCTGTGAGGGGTGGCAGGAAGAAAAGATGCATAGACGGATATAGTTCAAGGTTTTTCAGAGACTAGTCAAACAAAATTGGTGTGACAGCATGATCATACTGGCTCCCCAAATTGTTTTGGAGAAACAACTAAGGATTTTGAATAGAAAATTGCAATTCTGCAACTGGCCAGTGACATTTCCATGCAGTCAATAATTTCTTGTGCATTTCTGCAGGTAATCAATAATGTGGTGTGCCAAGGTGTCTTGGTGTATTCACCAAGCACTGAATGACAGTTCATCCTCTTTCCCATATTTCCTGTCACTCTTCACTACATACTATCTACTAAGTACAAATGCCATAAAAATAATCTTTGAAATAATTTGATGTGCTTTGACATTATAGTGTGTCACTGAAGTGTGCCACAGCACAGGAAAGGTTGAGATCTAGAAGAAACGATGTGCCACTTTTTACACTAAAAGGATACATTGACTTTAATTTTAGTAAGCCTATGTCATCTTTATTAATTTGACAACTGACATAATGGGGAAGGAAATTACTAACAAGGTATTTCTAGTATAGCTTAAGGCCATATTTTATACATACACATGCATACACATTTTTTCCCATTATGACAAGCACTGTGACAATTACGACCAACTAAAATAAAATAAAAATCTCAGCATATCTCATTAACTGTGACTTCTCACATCTGTTTACAAAGAGAGCTCTAGTCATAGGCAAAGTAGCTTTGGTCCACTATGGCCTTTATCCAAGAAGAATAGGAAATGAGAGACAATTAAATGGAGATACAGAGAGGGAGAAAAAGAAATAGACAGACCCAAGTAGAGACAACTGATTTCTACTGAAAAGTTCCTTATCAGTGTTCCTGCTGAGGCGTTTTTCAACTTGCCTCCTTTCCCTGGACGATATAGTGTATTGTTATTGTCATTATGATCATCTGTCTGCTTCAGCGCTGTCAGAAAAAGGTCCGGAGTTGTGGCTTTTGTCACTGGAGCTGCACCTTTTTAGGTGAGAGAGAGCAAGTGAGCAATGTTAACTTATGTCGAGGCTCTTTGAATGGAGACAAGGAGAACAAGGCAGGCAGAGGGAAAAGGCTGCTCCTCGACTACTACTAGTAATCCCGTCTTTGTATGACGCTAATCATATGTAAATCCGCGTTGTAAAGTGATTTGGTTTTCCCCGTGTTTGAAATAATTATACAGGCTGTGCTTATGGAGGAAAACCTCTTCAGTTTCAATTGGAACACGGCTTTTCTGTTGTCACTGCAGAGAAGTATACTGCTGGTGTCTTAATCCACCAGACCTGCTTGTTTACCGACAACAAGAGAATAATGTCATTGTCATTGTCAGACACACTTATTGTTCATTTGACTCAATCAGGTTTGGGAAGGTTACTTTGAAGATGTAGTTCATTGCAGAATACTGATTACCTGCTTAAAATTGTTAGCGCTGACACAAATTGGCTTCCTTCAACTTGTGCCACTTTCTGATTACTTTTCCACTTACTTTTAAACTACTTTTGATCCAAAATCTTTAGAATATGATGTTAAATAGATAGGTGTTTTAAAAAATGCCACAGCAGAAGCTTTTAAATATATCCAATTGTGTTCCAATACTAATGCAATTTAAATATATCAAACATTTACTCATTTCAAGATCAGCAACTTCAGCTGTTTAAATGAATCTAGCATGTCTCTGAAACTCAAACTACTATGACAAGATAAAGTGAAAATGTATTGATCCCTGTGTGGAAATTGGGTCATTACAGCAGCAAAAATAACAGGATACAGCAGAGAAAAATAGAATAAAAGCACAAAAATAGAAGAGAAAATAAAAAGGTAAAAAATAGAATAAAACAATTGTGGGATTGTATAAACATATGCAGCCAACAATTTCACCACGTTGAGTAGACTGCAAGAGTGGAACAGATGGGAAAGAGTATGGGTTACTTTCATGTATTGATTTACTTAACAGTTGTCACTCACAAATGTAACAAATAGTTTGGATTGCCTACTTAAATATTGATTACTAAATATCAAATATGTGCTGTATATAAAATAAATATGTATAAATATTCTAAGAACATAATACCCATTCATTCATCCATCCATCCATCCATCTTCAACCGCTTATCCGAGGTCGGGTCAAGGAGGTCCAGCAGGGGGCCCCAAACTTCCCTTTCCCTGGCCACATTAACCAGCTCTGACTGGGGGATCCCAAGGTGTTCCCAGGCCAGCGTAGAGATGTAATCCCTCCACCTGGTCCTCGGTCTGCCCCGTGGCCTCCTCCCAGCTGGACGTGCCTGGAAAACCTCCCTGGGGAGGCGACCAGGAGGCATCCTTACTAGATGCCCGAACCACCTCAACTGGCTCCTTTCTATGTGAAGGAGCAGCGGCTCTACTCTGAGTCCCTCACGGGTGACCAAGCTTCTCACCTTATCCCTAAGGGAGATGCCAGCCACCCTCCTGAGGAAACCCATTTCGGCCGCTTGTATCTGCGATCTTGTCCTTTCGGTCATGACCCATAGTTCATGACCATAGGTGAGGGTTGGGATGAAGACTGCCCGGTAGATCGAGAGCTTTGCCTTCTGGCTCAGCTCTCTTTTCGTCACAACTGTGCGGTAAAGCGAACGCAGTACCACTCCAGCTGCTCCGATTCTCTGGCTCATCTCAGGCTCCATGGTCCCCCCACTCGAGAACAAGACCCCGAGATACTTGAACTCCCTCACTTGGGGTAAGGACTCATTCCCAACTCAAAGTGGACAATCCACCGGCTTCCTGCTGAGAACCATGGCCTCAGATTTAGAGGTGCTGATCCTCATCCCAGCTGCTTCACACCCAGCTGCACACCGATCCAGTGAGTGTTGAAGGTCACAGACCGATGATGCCATCAGGACCACGTCATCTGCAAAAAGCAGTGACGCAATCCTAAGCCCACCAAACTGAAACCCCTCCCCTCCCCTCCACGACTACGCCTTGAAATCCTGTCCATGAATATCACAAACAGGATAGGTGACAATGCGCAGCCCTGGTGGAGACCAACCCCCACTGGAAGCCGGACACAGCTCTCGCTTTGGGCATACAGAGATTAGATGGCCCTCAGTTGTGACCCCCACACCCCATACTCCCGCAGCACCTCCCACAATATCTTTCGGGAGACCCGGTCATAGGCCTTCTCCAAATCCACAAAGCACATGTAGCCCGGATGGTCATACTCCCAAGCCCCCTCCAGGATTCTTGCGAGAGTAAAGAGCTGGTCCGTTGTTCCACAGCCAGGATGGAATCCGCATTGTTCCTCTTCAATCTGAGGTTCGACTATCGGCTTTATCCTTTACAGCACCTTGGAGTAGACTTTCCCAGTGAGGCTGAGTAAAGTGATACCCCTGTAGTTGGCACACATCCTCTGGTCCCCCTTTTAAACAGGGGAACCACCACCCCTGTCTGCGACTCCTTAGGCACTGTCCCAGACTTCCATGTATTGTTGAAAAGACGTGTCGTCAGCCCTTCAACACCCAAAGCCTTCAGCATTTCTGGACAGATCTCATCAATCCCCGGGGCTTCATTCATTCATTCATTAGATATGAAATATATGCCAACACTAATCCTAAAATCAGTTTTATACAGCAGTTGCAAATGAGAGTGAAAATGCAGCCAGTCGGTTGTCCTGCTCTGCTTTGACGCTGCTGTGGTTTTAAGTTGGTCTTGTCTCACTTGTCTGCTCTGCAGAGAGAAACAAACAAACATCCTCATCTCACTCTGTGTGGCTTCTGCAGTGTGTGTGTGTGTGTGTGTGTGTGTGTGTGTGTGTGTGTGTGTGTGCGTGTGTGCGCGTGTGTGTGCCTGTGTGCGCGTGCCTAGCTCCTGTCTAGCCAACAGAGGGTGAAAGTTTTGTGTGTGTGTGTGTTAAAGAGATTCTTTGTGTGTGTGTGTGTGTGTGTGTGTGTGTGTGTGTGTATGTGTTAGTGTGGTGTGTGTGTCTGCAGACTGTGAATTGGTTCTGTGTGGGGACCGTATTAGATGTAACACCCGCGGCCCAAAGCCGACAGGATCCTTTTACACCTTGCGATTAGAGAACCCACTGTGACATGGAGGTGTGTTTGTCTGTGTGTGAGAGAGTGTGTGTTAGTGTGAGTGTGTCTTCATACACGTTTGTGAGGAGAAAGTGAGGAGGCAGAGAGAGATAGATAGGTAGACCAGACAGAACCAGAGAGAGATAGAGAGAAAGAGAGAAAGAGGCGGCTTAATCCCTGACCAACACTGCATAGATGACCAGGTATGACAGAGAAGAGATGGGAAACAGAGAGAAGAGATAGGTAGGTAGGTAGGTACTTTATAAGCCCTTTAGATGAGGAGAAAAGAGATAGCATAAGAGAGAGGAGGAGGAGGAGGAGGAATGGGATGACTGAAGGCCAAGACTGAAGGAGGAGAAGGAGGAGAGGAAAGAAGGAGTGAACAAGGTGATGTGGGGAACAAGAGGAGGCAAAGTAGGATGTACAAAGGAAGGAGGAGAAAAAGGAAAGAAAAGAACAGATTTGGCGGCAAGAAGACAAGGAGGAGGAAGTGGAGCAGGAGTTGGAGGAGGAGCAAAAGGAGAGAAGAGGAATAAAACATCAGGGGAAGTAAAACAGGGAGGAAGGAGGACATGAAGAAGGAGGGTAGAAGAGGAGAGACAGTGATAAAACGAAGACTCAATTATTTTCAAAATTCCAGAAAATAAGGAGTAGTAAAGCGAAGCCCAGGCTTAGGAGGAGGATGAAAAGGTTAAGTAGGTTGTGCTAAGACTTGTATATCAAGACAAGGACACATTTTGATGGCCACCTCTGAATCCTGCCCTACATGTACCTCTCCCTACTGCCCAGGACACACACACACACACATACACACACATAGAGCCTGCACACAAACAGAGAAGACATTAAAAACAGGAAAACAGAGGGACAGAGGGAGGAAGGGATAGAGGACGTGAAGAAAAGAGGAGGAATCAGAGATTGTGCATGGAGGGGGTGTGTGTTAGTGGTGGGGAGGTGGCAGGGAAGGGAAGCCAGGTTCACACACATTAACACACACACGCACACACAGTCACAGGGTGTGGCTTTTATTCACCTGCGAGAAAAAGGCTTATCTGGCCCACAGCTGTGAGGCTAAAGATCGGTCTGACCTCGCCTCCTCTCCGCTCCTCTCCTCTCCTTTTCCTCTCCTCCTTCCTTCTTCTCACCTCTTCCCCTGTGGCTTGAGTGTGTGTGTGTGTGCCTGTGTGTGTGTATGTGTGTGTGTGTTTAGTAACACATTGAGGGCTCTAACCCACGACCTGGAGCACATGGCACGTAGAAGCGATTCACAATCTTCTCTGTGTGGCACCGTGGAAAAGTTTTGTCTTTTACAACTTGGTTCAAGGAGAAAAGACAGCAGCTCCACTCACACACCAGTGAACAATGGAAGACCTGTGATTGGCTCAGACTGCATCATGCTAATAGTATTCCTTAACATCACCGCATGGCTGTTGTGTTTGGCAAACAAGTGATTTTTAAACAGGTGATTTTCTTCAAATGACAAGTGATGTCAGTCAAACCACAGGAGATTGTGATCAGTTGACAGTTAAATGTGTTCAAACAACTTACAAGAATACAGAAAGTTTTTGGAAGATTGGCCAGTTGGTCAACTTACCTATTAAGTGATGAGAAGATAGACACCAAGATCACCCATGTGTCCCCGGTAGATCATTCTCTCCAGTAGTAGTTCTTTTTTTTTTTGCTAGGCCCTTTCATTGTGATACAGTTGTCATTTATGTGAGCAAAGACTTCCACACCTCTGAGTCTTTAGTGAGTTTTTAACAAATCTCATATCCTCGAGTGTTGTGCATGATAAGGTAATGCTATGGATCCAGTTAACTGAAAACCGCTCTCCTGAACTGAACACAGGATAGTATTTCTACCAGGTACATTTAACCAACTACATTTGTACATTTAACCTATCCAGAAATAAGTGTGACAGTAGAATGAAGCTAAATTCATGTCATCACCACTATTGTCAGTAACCAATAATGGAGAGTGTGAGGTACAACAATGCCAATACAGTGGAATCAGTGGAATAACGTTTCACCTGGAATATTCCAGTATCATCAACAGTATTTTTCATACAGAGTTCAAAAGATGTTAGGAAAAACAACAACAACAAATAGTTGTAGTAGTGTTAGGCTCAACTTGGTGCACAGGGCCTTAGACAGCAGCGTGTATTTATTTTGTGTGTGTGTGTGTGTGTGTGTGTTTGTTTGTATGCATGTCTGTGAAAGAGGAGTGGCATAATCCCCCTCCAGTAAACAGCTTAACCCCTCAACCCTAAGGGTATTGCTATCTCCCCATTAGAGGTTAGTGCTCACCCACCCACCCACTCTCTCTCTCTCACACACACACACACACACACACACAGTTTACTCTATCCTTTTTTGCTCTTCTTTTGCTTTCCCGCCCTAACACTCAGATTCTCTCTCAAAACACAGAAACACACATTTACTCCCTAAAGGCGTACAAAAACAAATTTTTCACACATCCCCTCTCATCACACATACACACACACACACACACACACACACTAGAGTCTAGGTTAATCTCTAATGCATTGTGATAGGGCTGATGTCTCTGAAACCACCTGGTTTAGAGTTTTTTACGATTGCTTACACACTAAAATGAAAAATAACACACAGTTAGTGAAACCTGACACTAACACTAAACACACTTCTCTACATTAGACACAAATCTAACATGATGTCACTTCTTTGCCATTTCAAGGCACTGCCTTTCAAAATACCACACCTATGAACCAATTGATCAAACACGGCCGTCAGGTGTACAGACACTTAGGTGCTTAATTGTAAACTCACCAATCAGGCATAAGCACTATAAAAAGGCAACAGGTGAGTACCCGTCTTCAACAAAAATGGAAGGCAACATTGCAGTAAGAGGAAGAGGGAGAGTGAGGATGAGAGGGGGATCCCGCGGAGGAAGAGGGGTAGGGAGAGGAAGAGGAAGAGGTAGAGGTAGACCTGGAGGAGGATGTGGACAAAGAAGACGAGGACCAAATTTATCAGATGAGATTCGAGCAACATTGGTTGACCATGTTGTAAACCATGGGTTGACATTGAGAGAGGCTGGACAGAGAGTTCAGCCCAACCTCAGCAGATATACTGTTGCAACAGTAATTCGGACATTTCAACAAGAGCACAGGTGAAAAACAACTGTAAACTGTAAAAACTACTGTAAACACAGTAAAATCAATACAATGTAGCATACTATATGCGCTAAATCAGTACTTTTTGGTACCCATGCACTGCATTCCATGTTTGAAACAATGCCTTGTACGCTGTCCTGTGACATTTTACATGTATTTTGATTGGTCTACATAGGATTGAGGGTCGAGAACGTCAAGGAGGAAGGGGCCCCATGTTCTCAGAGGAACAAGAGAGAGCTATCGTAAACATGGTTTTGGCCAATAATGCGATGCCCCTCAGAGAAATTCAGACAAACATCCTCAATGACCACACAGTTTTCAATAATGTCCATCAGGTCTCTCTATCAACACTGGGGCGAATCCTTAAAAAACATCACATACAGATGAAACAACTCTACCGAGTGCCATCTGAAAGAAATTCTGAGAGAGTAAAAGACCTGCGGCATGAATATGTGGAGGTAAGTAATGTACAATTCAATATTGTGCACTGCACACAGAACATTTTTACATGTGAGAGTTTTGCAAATGGATGCTGATGCAATCCCGCATGAATTTATCTTCATAGATGAGGCTAGGTTTAATCTGACAAAAGTAAGATGAGGGAGAAACATCATTGGCCACAGAGCTATTCTGAATGTCCCGGGTCGACGTGGTGGTAACATCACAATGTGCGCTGCAATCACGCAGAATGGGGTCCTCCACCGCCATGCCAACTTAGGTCCTTACAACACGGCCCACATACTCACATTTTTAGACAGACTACACAGCATCGTCACAGCAGAAGACCAAATGGATGCAGAGCAGATGAGATACATTGTCATCTGGGACAATGTATCTTTCCACCGATCTGCTCTGGTCCAAAACTGGTTTCATCAGCATCCACAGTTTTCACTCCAATACCTCCCACCATACTCTCCCTTCCTTAACCCCATTGAGGAGTTTTTTTTGGCATGGCGGTGGAAGGTTTACGATCTCCAGCCCTATGTCAGGATACCCCTTATTCAAGCCATGGAGGCCTGTGACCAAATTGATGCAGGGTCTGTGCAAGGATGGATTCGCCATTCAAGAAGATTCTTCCCTTGCTGTCTTGCGAGAGATGACATAGCCTGTGATGTGGACGAAGTGCTATGGCCAGATCCAGCTAGGCAAAGAGATGATGCTTAGGGGTTTTTTTTTATTCATGCTTTCTTTTTTGTCTCCACAAATGTTTTTGCTGTGTTTATGTACTATATTCTATTTAGAATATGTTCTGTTCTGATTTTCAGTGCAAAATGCATGGATGCATTGACTGATTTTACAATGTGGAGAGAAATAAATATTTTCATCAATGTGCAGTACTGGTCTTGTGTTTGGTCAATATATTCATGTACTTTACTCTAACAATATCTCTGAAAAAATCAAACCCAGACTATATCATTAGAAAAGTACAATTGTTAAAAGTGTTTTAGATTGAGCACAGCAGTGTGTAACTGGTTCAAACAGAATCAGATCATATGAACTATGTGTGTGCCATACGGTGACAAAATTGGGTTTTTATAAATTATTGTGTAGTTTTGAATGAAGCGTTTCATTTTGCGAAAGATCTGAGGTGTTCTGCTACTTGTGTGTGTGGTTGTGTGAATTGCGTGTAGTTTTTTGACAAAATGAGCCCTGTTTTCAAAATTGTGCTTAAGCAATCGTAAAAAAACTGTAAGACTAGACCACAGAGACACACTGTATTTATCTAAACTAACTAATCTGTGTGTGTGTGTGTGTGTGTGTGTGTGTGTGTGTGTGTGTGTGTGTGTGTGAATAACTTTGTAAGGCCAACAGGCATAAAAAAAACATTGGTAGTAACACCAGCAAGTTAATTGTACGCTGAAAGTGTGTATCTATGACAGTCAGATTTCCTATCTGTTCCTCTGAAAACCCACATTTAATCACCATCTGTAACTCAAAACTTATTTTACTGGCTATCGTGCACACCAGGAGTTTTCTAACCTGCTTCAGCCCAAATGACACCCAGACACCCAAACATCCCATTAACAAAGAACTAAAGTAACATTTTAATTTTCCATTTTTATCATTTAAATGAATAGTTTTTACAAACTAATAAATAGCAATCCATCTTTAATGTTTGTGGTTTCACATGCGTTTACTTACAGATGTGCATAACTGTGTAGGAAAGTATCCAGTTAGGGGCAATACAGTGTAATTTCAACACAGCTGTTCAGACTGTTAACCTTGGTGTTAATGCGTAAAGAAAGAAAAAAGAGAGAGAAATACAAAGAACTAAAGAAAGCTAAAGACAGCTGATCTTGTAATGTAAGTTTTGTGTGTTGTCCAGTCGTTCTCACTCTCTATTCTTCTCAGTATCTTTTTCCCTCTCTGCATTTGTCTGTGGGAGTAATTGCGTGGCCAGCAGTGACACATGTGCTATATCACTGCTTCTCTTCATGAAAGAAAAAAAAAAGAAGAAAAAAATCATGTCTTGTCCTCCACATGTCTGCTCTCTTTTTAGAGCTACTGAGGTCCTGGCCCCATTATCATTGATTTACACACACTCTCTCTCTTTCTGTCTCTCTCTCCGTCTCTCCAAGTTAATAGCAGAATGCAGATGAGCACTTTTTCACAAGGAGCTGGCGTACTGCGTGAGGCATACGTGTGTGTGTGTGTGTGTGTGTGTGTGTGTGTGTGTGCACGTGCGCGCATGCACGAGTCCTTCTGGCCGTGGGGATGAGAGGGTAGTGACAGGGGTCTTGACATGCTAAAGAGGCAGAGTAAATGGGTTTTTCTAAAGCAGTAGAGGAAATATCACCGTTTTATACCAGGCCAATTTATGTCCCCTTATCTCTTCCTCAAACATGTCACTTTAGCTACTGCTGAATGGTAATTACCGCTCTCTCAACACTCACAGTAACTCACACACACACACACACACACACACACACACAGACGCACGGAGATAGACACGTATTTAAGAACACATTCAAGCACACACACACGTAAACCACTTGAATAAGCGCACACGCAAGCACACTCACGCACAGACTGTGTGTATAAATGTTGCCTATACATATATAGGAAAACACACACTCATGCACACACATCACACACACACAGTTAGAGATACTGTACACATACGCACACTAGCCTTTGTGCACAGGACCATATACACTTATGGACACACTATTATTGTATGGAAAAAAGGCAGGAGGTATTTCGACAGACTGTAATATTTTAAGGTTTATCTGTGCGTGTGTGTGTGTGTGTGTGTGTGTGTGTGTGTGTGTGTGTGTGTGTGTGTGTGCGCGTCAGACATGCTGTGAGGTCTGCTTCATGCGTTTCAGATGGCCTCTCCAATCCTTTAATCCACATAAATAGCCATTCATGACAGATATGTACACGCACACACACACACACACACACACACCGGATAAATAGCCATTTATGCTCGTCTCATTCTAATTCTGATGGCCCTCCCTACCCCATAAACTGTCTCAGGAATTGGATCGCCCTAGGCAGATTATGATTATGGTTATCAAAAAATCACATCACAGATTGCCCCCTCTCTCTCTCTTCCCCTCTCTTTGTTTCTTTCTCTGTCTCTGTCTGTGTCTCTGTGTTTGTGCTCCTGCAGGAACCTTTCATCTCCAAAAAGTCAACTGCTGAGGAGGTGAAAATAGAATATCAGATTTTTCCCATAAAGTCCCATACATCCTACAATTGAGGGGCATTATCAGTTGTCAATTCCAGGAAAGAAAATGCAATCTTGGAGAAATGAAGTTTCTGATTAAGAGTTTGATTCGCACTGGCACCATACATATGAGCTCATGTGAAAGTAAATCAATTTTGTTAAAAGCCTCCAACAAATAGCATATTTTCCTGGGGCTACTGTAGACAAGACAGACTTTTAGCATACTGTAATGTAACTGTAATATCTTGTGACATAAAATGGATCTCCTGGCTTCATATATTCTACTCATACAGTTACATAGGGAATGGAAACCCCTAACCCTGGCAGTGTTTTACCTATTGAGTTATACGTACAGTGAATGGAAATCCTGACTCTGGCAGTGCTCTGCTAATAGGGCTAGACAGGACTGAACACCACTGGTCTTACAAGGTCTCAGGTTTACTATGCTAGTGCCATATTTTACCAATACAGGACCACAGGAGAAGCATCCTCCCTCCTCCTCCTTCCCTCCCCTCTTACACAACAGATGAGTTAGCGCCTTCATTAACAGCAGGCCAGGCCATGTTAATGCATAACACAGCTGACACTGCCTGCATAAATAATGTCTTAATGAGGTACTGCTAGCTAATTAGCAACTAGCCAGGCAGCACTTAGCAGCCAATGACACAGTGCAACAGCCATGTTGGCCATGTGCTTGAGCATGTTTATCTACACTTTCTGTTGGGATGGACCACAGAACTTGAATAGATAGAACAACCATTCACATACAATCAATATTTTTGAATGGTACTTCAGCAGCTACAATACTGTAAGGATGGCTGTCAGAGTATGTGCTAATGTTGAAAATTGGCATTGGCTTGGTGCATGAGAATCACAAAGTTGATCCAATGTAAAGGCATTATTTGGTCAGTGTGTGTTTGCATTCATGTGATTTCATCCCTAAACAAATGGTCTGATTGAGACATTGAATGGCACTATCACAGTTTGGCATTTGCTGCTATAGTCAGTTTTTGCCACTATAAGATAGTGTTTAGATATAGAATAAGCCATTACCTTTTATTTTAACTAGGCAGTAGGGCATAGAGGTAAACTATAGCAGGTTGTACTTAAGATGTCACAATGAATGTCAATTGTTACCAGTTAGGAGTGATTTATTTTAATTTCAAAATTCTCAAACAGGCAGAACAAAGACCATGCCACTGGAATAAATGTCTGAAATCAACTATGTATGGTCTCCAGACAAAAGTCCAAATTACAACTAAATATAATAATTTCTTAAGTTGTGGCCTTGAGGCCAGGTAGCTACCAAAGGTGCCTCTGACATTTGAACTTAGTGTCCATGGTCATTCTGCATGACTGTATCACCAACAACCTGCATGAGTCCATAAACAGTATCTCACATTCATATTTACACAGAGTAACTGAGTAGGCTACAGTTGAAGACATGATATGCCTTGAAGGCCCTGGCAATCGGTTCTGAGGAGCAACAGCAAAAATGAACAGAGAAGAAGGGACGGATTGCTGACAGAGTGTCCAAAAAAAGTCAAAAAAATAAATTGATAAACAGCAGTTCATAGCTAAAAAATTAAGAAGCAACCTTAAAAATGACAAATATTTGGTACGCTACCCAAAGCAGGGGTGCTAGAGGCCAAGAGAGAAGAGGGTCGACCACAGGGGCAACACTAAAGGGCCCAAAGACAAAGTACTTACCACCACACATGTATGTCATTCACACACACTCACTTGCACTGTACACACAGCAGGAAGTGTGCAAGAGAAAGGTTAGGTGCAAGGCACACACACACACACACACAGTGAAGGAGGAGCTAAGGGGCCCCGTCAGCTACCAACCCCCACACAACCACCAACAGACCAAAGACTGGCCAGGCCTATGCAAGGGGTGAAGACAGGTGCACATATACCGGCCAGTTGCTTTATAGACAGATGAGATTTAAAAAAAAAAAATAAAAAAAACAATCCTGTTTTACAGAGTCTCCTCCACACATTCAGGGCCAATACAGAATTCTAAGGAAGTTCCAGTACCAAACACAAAAAGAAATCAAAAGGAAATAAAAACAAAAGACATGAAGGGCAAAACAACATGTACTGTAGACTATCCTTTAAGGGGAAAAAAACAACAGGAGTTCGCCAACAGTAACTACTTCAATAAACAGTGGTGGCATCTTAAGATTTATTTGTGGGGAATAATACATTTCAAACAGCTCAGGTAGTGACATACCTTTTGAACACTTCATCTGCACATGTCCCAGACCCAGGGGTGTTAAGGTGGCAAGATAGTGGGGTAGTTGGGTTGCTACCCTAACCCTTCCTACAATGCAAAACTGCAATATCTAGGAGAGAAGACGTCAAACAGCCTTAACCCATTGCCTACATGCAGCCTACTTATAGGGGGAAACCAAGGAGTGATCTCAAACACCTGGTGTGTCTGAATTAGTGGGTGTGAACCACAGATCTTAGAAGGGTTTGTCTCCCTGCTACACTAGTATGCATCTGCACATCAGTGTGTTTCTGTGTGTGTATCTGTGTGCATGAATTGTGTTTGTGTGTGTGTGTGTGTGTGTGTGTGTGTGTGTGTGTGTACTCATGGCCCGTGGTAGTGTGTGCCCCTCCTGACCTTGAGAACAGAGCGCTGGGTTGTCAGTCTGAGAGCTAGCTAATGCTAATGCAGAGAGAATAGCCCCATAAAGTGCAGCTCTCTCATCCACTGTGGTTTGAAGTCTTTCACTTACTGAGAGGAAGAGCTGTCTAGTGTCTCTTTTTGTTTCATTCAATATCTCTTTCTCCCCTCTCTTTGTTCTCTCTCTTCCTGCAACTTTGTTGAATTTCTCTTTTCTCTCTCTTTCTCCCCTTTTCTATTTCTATCCATGTCTGTTTAATCTCTCTTTTGTCTTTCTTTTTCTATTTCCCTTTTTTTCCTTCCCTCCGTCTCTCTCCCTGTAACCCTGTTGAGTGTCTCTTCTCTTTCTCTTGCTGTGTGTTACTTTTCTCTCATCTCTCAGTAACTGTTAAATGTCTCTTATTTCTTATCTGTGTTCAAACACAGATAATTAACATTTTTAGACAAGCACTCCAATCCTTGCATTTGTGTGTGTGTACATGCATGTGCATGTTTCAGGACCTCTGCAATGGAGCATTGGGATCGCTATATTTTCATTTCTTGAACTTCTCAATTAACAACAATCATTAATAGCTTTGAGAAAGGGATTAAAGATCTCTGATAGAAACATACATGTGATAAATAGCAACAACTGATTGCAGTTAAGGTTGTCAATAAGATTGAGGTTATTCAGGTATAACTACCCAGAAATGTGACAGGAAAAATGGTGTCTAAGTGGGGCTACCATTCCTTCAACAATTAAATCTATACATTTTTGGAAATTTTTCCTGATCGTTCAGTCTTCCCGTCTCTCCCACACACATATGCACACACACACACACACACACACATATAGAGGAGGAAATTTATGTGTGCTGAACTGGTCATGAATTCTCCCTGTATTAGCTCGCTTCGAAAAAAAGAGAAAGTAAAAAGATGATTTCAATTTTTCACCCGCTCTTCTTATGCTTCTTATTCTTTCATGCTTCATTCTTTCTTTATTTGTCTCTGTCTCTCTCTTCCTCTCTCTTTCTCTTGTCACTAAAGCTAGCTGTAATTGCTCTTTTCTGCTTTGTGTTATTGCTCCCCGGTCCTTTGCATTGTTTGAGACTGGGAGACACAATACAGGCTTCAGAGTCATTGAACTGTAGCTCTAGAACCATAGAATCCTGGAACTATGGTGCTACAGAACTGTCCATTAAGAGTTATAGACTGTGAGGAAGAGAGAGAGAGTAATAGAATATAAGGGAGAAAGAAGGAGAGAAAGATGCCGTATTGTGAGTGGGTATGCCCGCCAATCCTGTTATAGACTACGTCTATTCTCACTCTGTTTCTGATTGTATTTTCAGAGCAGCCAGAGTGTCTTTCACTCAGAAACTCAAATTTAATTTGGGTCCATTGTTTAGACTGCTGCAAATCCACAATCCTTAATTGTATGAAATGTGCTAAAGCCATGATCCGTGATTGTACGAGCGAGTTAAATTATCTGGTCTGACCTGGCTCGGTTTTGTATGGGGTGAACCCCATCTAGCGAAATAAAGGGGAGACTTGCTGCGTGTGTGTATATCATTAAATGCAGCCATTATTGTGAGATAATTCTATTGGCGCTCATGTGATGTCTGAATATTGTGCATTGCCATGAGCGTGGAAGTCAGGCTCAGTAAAGTGCTGATAACTTTGGAGTGACATTGAACAGAATCTGTATAAAATTCATGAAACTGTCTGCTGGTTTTTGATATTGTATTGAATCTGATATGGATAATTAATTTTAATTATTGTTGTTTTTGTTGATTATTTTAAGGCATTTCTGCTGTGTTAGATAGTATTAAGTGGAGTGAGAGAGGAAATGTAGGGAGAAGAGAGTATGGCATGTTACATGAGGTCATGAGCCTTTCAAACCCATGACACTACAAGTGTATGGCACACACCTCCTGACCAAGACACCCCTCTAATTTACATTATTTCCTTAAGAACAACTGGCACATTCACTTTAAAGTGTTTTTTGCTCAGTTCATCTGGTTGTACCCACACATCTTTTTTGAAATAGAACTCAAGTTCTGAATCTTTGAGGACTTTTTTTCCACTGCAAAAAAGTCTATTTCAACCAGTGATATAATCTTTTTTGAGTCTTAAAGTTTTCTTCTTACTTTGCGTGTTTTTCCTGAGTATGCCTGAAAGTGTTCTGGGCCTTTAGAAGTATTAAAGTAGCCGTTGTAGCCCCATTTTGATGTTATGACTGTGTGAGACTGTGTGTGTGTGTGTGTTTGTGTGTGTGTGAATGTGTGTTTCTTGATGTGATGACAGTGGACAAAGTGCTGGGAGCTTGAGCTGTCAACCTGTCACACACTGACAGATATGCTGCTCATACACCGTCCAGGCAACGCCACACAGATGCACACTCTGCATGTGTGTGTGTGTGTGTGTGTGTGTGTGTGTGTGTGTGTGTGTGTGTGTGTGTGTGTGTGTGTCTGTATTGGTCATATGCAGTCCAGGCATCGCCAGAAAACCCGAGCACGTACTATATACCCAAACTCCTCTCGTCTGTGTGTGTGTCAGAGAGTGAGAAAACAGAGTGACAGATAAGGCCTTTGATATATCAGCTTTTTAAAATATTTTTTCCATGGCATTTCAACTTTATTTGATACGATAGACTTGACAATGACAGAAAATATGAGGACAGAGAGAGAGAGCGAGAGAGAGCGAGAGAGAGAGAGAGAGAGAGAGAGAGACTAGCATACGATAAAGGTCATGAACTGAATTATTACCCACAATGCAAATATGAGGTACTTCAGCCTGCAAAACCAGACACCCTAGATATATTACAGTATCTATCTATCTATCTATCTATCTATCTATCTCTGTCACGGTTTTGAATATGGCACATGACATTTTTCTCATGTCTTTCCCGTTAAACTCTTTGCTGTCACCCTCCAGTGTCTAATAAAGCATTAAAAATGTTAAATAATCTTTAAAATAATCTATTTGTTCTGACAGTGAGGTATTTTCATTCATCTTCTTTTCTGTGTTCTCAACAGTGAGCTGTTAGTCTGCCAGAGACATTAGGAATACTGCTCCACTGTGGCAATGTATGCAGCAAACACACTGTACATACACAAACAGGGAGAAAGAGATGCTGGAGAGAGAGACATACACACACACACACACATACACACACACACACACACACACACACACACACACAAACACACATAGAGACAGATACACACACTCAGATATCATGTATGTCCAGTAGGCTGACAACATGCTGGTTTCCCTTTGGCTGAACCCTCAGAACTGAGGATTCTGGGTAGAGCCAGGATTACCTACCGTCCGGGAGTGCTTGTGTGTGTGTGTGTGTGTGTGTGTGTGTGCATGTTTGTGTGTGTGTGCATGTGTGTTTGCACGGGCAGCTTACTTGTGTCTGCATTAGTCCTTGTGTGTTCATATGTCTTTGTGCATGAGTGTGTCCATGTGTCCATTTTCTGTTTTTGTGTTTGTGTGTGTGCTTGTGTGTGCATATGTGTGTGCATGTGTAAAAATGTTTGTCTATGTGTGTTTGTGTGCGTGCATATGTTTTTTGTGTACATGCGTGCATGTAGGTTTTTGTTTGTGTGTCCCTACATGCACTTGTCGTGTGTGTGTGTGTGTGTGTGTGTGTGTGTGTGTGTGTGTGTGTGCACTGGCAGAACAGATGGCATCGGGCTGACAGACCCAGTGTGAGGTGAGACATCTCCCACTGAACTCCCATACACACACACACATTCGCAAAGATCCATCATTAATATCATTATCATAATACTCTCAGTGCGACACAGCCTGTCTGTCACAAATATGATCACTCCTATCATTCTCACTGTTACACTGTAATTATTTAACTGCCTTTGTGTAAGGAATCATCCGTGTCATCATTTATACCTGCCATCTTAGTATAAAAATAAGCCAGTCTTATCATTCATAACTGCCATTTTAGTATAATAAATCATTTAGTGATATCCTTTGCAGTACAGCCACTT
>NW_027280451.1:32500-78671 GCF_046629955.1 Centroberyx affinis | reverse complement strand
ATTTTGTATCTGTATTGTCCCATGAATCTCAGTCTTTAGTGCTTTTTGAATTTGCATGGTGATTCATATCGGTCTGGTCAAGCCTATCCACGACTGCTTCGCTGATGTCATTTCTCGCCCTGAGCGATTGCTGTGTTAGTTGTCAGTTATCAAAATCTTTGACCAATCACAGCAGCAAAGTAGATTGATGTAATCTGGAAATGCCTCAGAGCGACAACACTAATGGCGCCGTTCACTTCCCAATTCACCAATGACATTCCGTTTTTTAAAGACTGATGAAATCTCTAAATCTAGCTCGCTATCATCCAAGTATGTTTGTCCCGCCTACATCCACCATCCAATCAGGTTTGTCGCACAGTATCTGTCCAAAATAACTGGTGGTGGATAGGCTTGACCAGGCCGCTATGAATCACCATGCAAATTCAAAAGGTGCTAAAGACTGAGATTCATGGGTTCTGGACACCAGGCAAGTTTTGCATCATTTTGTTTTGTGACTGATTGTTGATCAGTTAGATCTAGGTAGACTCGTTCCACAAGACAGAGCTGGGCCATCATGACTTCAGCCCCTGCATGTCAGCTCCATCAGTCTTATGCAAAACTCAATTCAAATTAAAATCTTTATTGGAAACATTTTGAGTTTGAAGGTTTATTGATAAAGGTGAAGTTCCGGGCTATTTAGATCTGCAGTATTGTACGGTCACATGATGGTTTCTATTACCTGTACTTGGCTGATTCTATTGAATGTTTCTGACATTGTTCTCACAAAAAATGAACGATTCATTTCGTAAGGTTGTGTGTAGAGTTCAAAAACAGAACAGGCACGTAATTCGTGATAAGCTGCGACCAGCTTGGGGCTCGGAGGAGGCGTGGGGGTCATGTCACATTTGTCACAAAAACAGGTAGGCTAAAACACAGTACAGCCTAAAAACACTGAGCGAACATTTACTATAATATTCCTATAGTATTACAACAGGGATTTAGCATGTCTATGGTAGGCCTATGGTGAGTTTATAGTAAGTAGGTATCATCATTCATTCATTGGTTTAAATCGGGAAACTGAAATTTTGGTGCAATAAATAAGGAGATCATATAATATTATAAGAGCCATTCTAAAAGAAAAGATGTTTGAGATATATTCCTGATTTATAAATTTGTGATAATGACAATAGCGTTAATTGAAGTACTGGTGATATTGCATAGTTAATTTGTACTATAGTCATATTTGTTGATTATTATTAGATTTTCCTAGTTTCTTATGCATAATACATTCCATTTAGTTGAAATGCACCTTTATGTTTACCCTTGATGTCTCTGTCATTAGACTCAATCTGAGTGAGAAAGTCCACAGAACAACATGATGAATCTTGTAAGTCTGTAACAGTTTGTTTTTCACTAAATGTTCTAAATGGAGTTTCTGCTCTCTTGAGATTTGTTCGTGCCAGACTCGTTGCTTTCTGCATAGACTTCAGCTCAGTAGTTTGAAACACTTTTTTGAAACACTGAAGTGAGTGCTGCTATAAATATATTGATTTCTCATGTCTCTATTGTGTATAGAGACACCCACAAGTCAGAATTAGTGTATTTCTACACTTCACAGACAAAAGCGGTTCTGGCAAAAATGGACCAAAAGCATAAAGAGACCGGACAGGCAGAAACCGCCACACACACACACACACACACACACACACATCTAAATGCATGTTTGGTGAACCTTTAACCTGGATCTCTGTCCTGGCAAACCTACGCTTTGAGCTAAACTCAAAGTGATGCAGCAATTGTGTCCCGCATTGGCACATGCTCAGTAAAGTTCTGTAAAAATTTTGGGACAGACCGACCAACCAGCCAGAGTGACTGATACTTTACATACATTATACATGTTAAATGTTGCAAATAATCCACACTAATAGAGTAGTGCTGCTTTTTCTATTCTACAGTCGAACTGTTGAAGATGGCGTATTTTCCTCAACTATTAGTCCGTAAATAATTGACAAGATCTAATCAATATGCACTGACTACAATCTGACTAAATGTAAAGGCTATTTTCGTCAAAAAGGCTAAGACTACATATAAAAATGCTGTGAAAAGGAACACTGGACAGGATTGAGGGGGAGCTGAGGGGTCTGGGGGGGTCTGGGGGGCCTGGGGGGGCCTGGGGGGGGGGGCTGGGAGGGGGCAGGAGCCGGTGAAGGGGCAGTCGGGACGCGACCCGGCACATTCCGGGCCGGAGCCCAGGAGCCGTGTGGTACGAAAATGACACAGCTGTCCCTCTGCTGACGAGAAATGATAGGACTGGACTGGGCAACAGGCTCAGGAATGTCTCTCTCTGTCTCTCTCTCTCTGTCTCTCTCTCTCTCTCTCCCTCCCTCCCTCCCTCCCTCGCTCCCTCTCTCTCCCTCCCCAGTCTGGTCCCATTGTCTTTTGCCTTGGGAAAACATTTGCTATCTGCACTCAGAGAATGCATCACAGCAGTTAGATCCCCCTGGCTGCTTCTCTTTCAAATAGACTTCCTTTGACTGGTTTCTCTCTCTCTCTCTGTCTCTCTCTGTGTCTGTTTGTTTCTCTCTCTGCCTGTCTCTCTCTCTCTGTCTCTCTCTCTCTCTGTCTCTGTGTCTGTTTGTTTCTCTCTCTGTCTCTCTCACTCTCTGTCCGTCTCTCTCTCTCTGTCTCTCTCTCTCTCTCTCTGTCTCTCCCTCCCTGTGTCTCTCTGTCTCTCTCTCTGTCTCTCTCTCTCTCTGTCCGCCTCTCTCTCTGTGTCTCTCTGTCTCTGTCTTTCTGTCCGTCTCTCTCTCTCTCTCTCTCTTCTCACTCCCTCTCACTCCCTCTCTCTCTCTATCTCTCTCCCTCTCTCTCCCTCCCTCTCTCTCTCTCTGTTTGATGTGTAAACAGCACGCTCCCTCGGAGTCGACCGACTGACCCGGATCCACGGTAAAAACCAAACACCAAATTCTTCGCATATGTGTGACGCGCATCACTGAGCACACACACACTGCCTGCACCCGCCTGCACACACACACACTGCCTGCACACACACACACTGCCTGCACACACACACACACTGCCTGCACCCACACAGCAGACACAGCAGATTTAAAAGGGCATTGGCGCAAATATGGAGAATTCCACATGTGTATGCAGACACACTACTTCCACACACACACACACACACACTGCATATAGTGTGTGTGTGTGCTGCAGAGGTGGAGGTGGCTGCAGACCAGCTGTTCACCAAGTCCCGATTATTTTGCGAAATATTGTGATCACGATTATTTGTCTCTCCGTTTTGCTTCTGTTTTTTGCACCTTAAGATATATTCTAACTTTTTCAGTGCAGCATTTCTCACAGTAGCAGCAGCTACAACTTTTATTGTCTTACTCTGCTGTTCTCATTTACAAAATTCAAATCATAAATAATTACTACTTGTATTACTTTGGGGCTCAGCTAAAACTTTGCCCAGAATCGGAACTTGTTTGTCGTCTGGTTTCAGAGCAAAGTGTCTCCAGATGAGACGATGATCCACTTTTAGGAACTGAAGAAACTTTTTCAGGACTTTTTTTTCCTCTCGAACGTCGGGCCGATCCGTTCTTTTCCACTCTCTCTCCGTGAGATCTGTCTGCCGCTTCTCCATCTTGAACTTTTGTTTTGGTCACATGACGCACGCTGAGCGTTCAAAGGTTGTGATTGGTCGGGAGTAATAGAAGCACTTGATAAGCCACACCGTAACTTTCAGGGGAATTGCAAATATAACAAACACTTCAATATTGCCAAATTACACCATTATTAATTATGAAAACATAAAATCACAATATATGATTATCTATGATTAATTGTGCAGCCCAAAACTGACTACTGACAGTGTAGACCAGTGATTCTCAACCTTTTTCATATCAAGGACCCCTAATTTAATAGGGGCCACGAACCCCCATTAGATGAGATTTTGTCTCTCGAACCCAAATCTGAGAATATTTTTATTGTTACATATGATTTCATCCAGAATTCCATGACTATCTGTATTGTAGGTAGAGAGATAACAGAGAAACTACGATCAAAAGAGTCATTCTTCTACATTCTCTAACCGTGTTCACTTCTTGTAAATGAAATAATGCTGAAGTCTAACAATTCATCAACTTGCTGGGGACCCCCTGGAACCCCCTCGAGGACCCCTGGCGGTCCCCCGGACCCCACGTCGAGAACCGCTGGTGTGGACAGTCACATAGTTCTCCAAACAAAACTAAAACAAAACCAATCACAAACGTGTCTCCGCAGACTGTCGTGTGTATGTTTTGGGTCCGTGTGACATGAAAACGTTTGTGAGCTCCGGCTCTACATTTCTGTCCCTAAGCCTCTCCTGCAGATCACATGGTGAGCGTGGATAATCAGATTTATCCTGTTACCTTTAAGCTGCGCCCCGCACAAACCTGCTGACTCCCCAGCTCCCCCCCCCCAACCCCCCCACCCCCACCCCCCCACCCCCCCCACCCCCACCCCCCCACCCCCACCGAACACCAAACCTCACCCAAAAAAAATAAAATCTCAAGCCAGAGAAGGAACAGAGGCAAAGACTTACTGTGTGTGCCATGCTGCTGTGGGGGGGTAGGGGGGGGGCAGGGGGTGCTGAGGGCCGCGCAAAACCGTTCAACTTGCTGTCAAACTACTTTCTCTCCCCCACCCCCCACCCCGCTATTTCCTCCTGGCTGCCCCCGGTTCATATTCCAGACTGGGGCCGGAGGCACGGGACGACTCTCTGCCCTCCCCGTTTCTTTTTTTTTTTCCCCCACAAAAAGTGCTCGGGTGCTCGGTGGCTCAGCTGGCCCGGCCGGCTCGGGCTAAGGGCGCATACCGTGTAACCGCAACGGGTTTCCTGGGTCCAAAATCCAGCCTGGGACCTTTTGTCGCATGTCATCCCCTCCCTCCCTCTCTCTCTCTCTCTCTCTATCTCTCTCTCTCTCCCCCAGTCTGTCCTGTCTAAAAAAAATGCCCAAAAAATAATAATCCTTCTAAAAGAAAAAGTACCGTCTTTCCAAAATACAAAGACTCACATAGAATCACACATGCTCCGTCTGCGAGGTTTGGCATCAAGAGTGTGTGTGTGTGTGAGAGTGAAACCCCTCTATTTACCTGTGTGATAGCCCCACCCTCTTCAGTGTGTGTGTGTACATGCCTAGTGTGTGTGTCCTGGGGTGAGGCAGGTGTGCTTGTTAGAAGCCCACAGGGGGGGGAGAGACAGTCTGCCGATACAGCAGTATCCATGGTTACCAGAACATCAGTCCTCTCCTGTCTGTTTTTCTCTCTCTCTTCCCCTAACAAGCAAATCTCATAATAATTTCCTCCTATTTTCTTTCTCCTCCCTCCCTTTTCTCATCCACTGGTAGCTTTCCCTTCCATCCCAATCGAGACCTCTGACCCTACTTAACGCCATCTCCTCCCACACACACATCTGGGTAGGAATTATTCTCTGTTTTTGTGCATATATGTGTGTGTGTGTGTGTGTGTGTGTTGTTAGGTGTAAGGGCATTGTGCAGCAGCTGAGGTACGTGGGTGTCGGCAGTATCGGTAACTTGGGAACATAATTCGGGTTCAGAGCCTGCGTCTCGGAGCGGATTGCGAGTCAGACTGCTCCGGCGTGCCCCTGAACGCCTCGCCGGGCCTGGCTTCATTACAAACACACACACACACACACACACACACACACACACACACCGCTGGGACACACAGCACAGCGCTGCTCTCGCATAAACATGGCTGGGAGGGATTTACAGCATTTAGTATTCCAGGACAGTCAAAGGCTGTGTGTGTGTGTGTGCGAGTCTGAGTCTGCATGCCTCTGTCTGTATAAGCATGTACATATTTGATTGCATACTGTATAGTGTGAGTGCAAATGTGTGTGTGTGTGTGTGTGTGTAGGCAGGAGATAAGCAGAGAGCAGACAAAGGATGGGAGTGGCTGTTATGTTTCTCGGTTCAGACCGAAGCAAACGTTTTACAGTAGCAGAACCTGCTGCGGTAGCCCTGTCCTGTTGAAAAGCACGTGCACTGTCCTGTCAGTGATTAATGAAATGGTGAGAAAAACAACACTAGTCGGTGAACACCATGAAACAAACAACTACTGTAAATGTGGGGAAACTGTAAATGTATATATCTACTTGTAAATGTGCACATTTACTCGTCACACATTTACAATTTTCCCCACATTTACCGTAACATATGCACAGTACAATTGTAACAAAAACAAATGTATTTACGCAGAATGGCCACCTAACAATGAATGCAAGTCAATGCTACAGCTACTGGCTTGTTCACCCCAAAATTATATCATATCCAGTTCGGACACTGTAATAAAATGTGAAGATGCATCATCCCTTTTTTTTTGCATGGTTTTTAATTGAAATCGGAAAATAAGGTTGAAATGGTTGAGAATTCTCTCTAGATTCAGTAATATCAATGCCAATAATAGTTACCAACAGCAACCAATGTTTAAATATTTGCCCTAGTTGCTCTAAATAGGTTTTTCCCCAATTGTTTTGTAAATGGAAGCACTTTGGGTTGCCTCCTAGCCTTGTCTCCTAGCCTCCTAGCCTTGTCTCCTAGCCTCAATGGTAGTAAGCCTAAAGTGTATCAACCATAATTAATTCAGGCTCTATTTTGAGAAGTTCTTAAGTTGGAAAATTAAAGATATGCGTAAGAAATTAGACTGTTACTAAGAAAATATTGAGGAATTGCACTGCACAGCCTTCTTAAGAACTTCCTAAAATTTCCTCTTATGTCATTTCTTCAGATCTATCTTAAGAACACACTGGTGAATCCGGCCCCAGAGTGGTTAAGCTGAGTTTAGGTGGGTTTGCCCTATACCCTGCCTGGCTGTAGTGACTCTTCTCCTCTTCCCCTTCGCCCTGACCGTCTGGCCTGGTAACCCAACACTAACTCACCTTCCTCCCCTCTGCTATCACTGACCAAACACTCCTGGTATTCCAAAAGCGGAGCCCCCGTGGCCCAGATACGACACACACACACACACACACACCAGGCTGGGACACACCGCAGTGTGGGAGGTCCTGAAACAGAAGCTGTGATCATCCCTTACATACAGGGGTGACGTTGTCTCCAAGCAGGACAGGACCGGGGGGCGGGGGGGGGGGGGGGGTGAAGATGAACTCATATTCTTGTGTGTTTGCAATTATCATACAAATAGGACTCGCGGTTCTAGAGGGAACAGGATCGCTGGTTCATGAAATGACAGGAAAAAGAGGGAAAAGGGGAGGAGACCAATCCAGCAATTATTATTATGTTGGGAGCCTGGAGCCAAACCACAGCCAGCATTAACTCTACTGAAGGAGGGGTGGGGGGGTGGAGTGGAGAGGGAGAGAGAGAGAGAGAGAGAGAGAGAGAGACAGGCAGAAAGAGAGAGAGAGACAGGTACATTGCCAGGTGTTGGCTGCACCTGAGGAGAAGGGTTAAACCTCTCTTCCCCCACCTGAGGCCAACAGGGAACCTGGTCGAGTCCAGACAGGAGAGCTAACATATGTGTGTGTGTGTGAGAGAGAGAGATGTGTGTGTGAGATCCAGGGTTTGGAGAGGGTGTTATAAACAACTTCTTTACAGTTGCAGGCAGGATTACAAACCCCCCCAGGAGAGAGACAGAGAGGAAGCTGGACTATTAGTACTAACTTTAACCGTTGGGCCATCCTGCCATCCCATAATACTGACTTCTGTGGTTCTCTATGTGAAAGGATCAGTTATCGGCCTCAAAACTGAGCGGGGTGTGTGTGGCGTTCTCCTCTCTCTTCTCTGTCTCATGTTCTCATATGGGAGAGAGAAATGATATCTTTAGAGCCTCTCTCTCTCTCTCTCTCTCTCTCTCTCTCTCTCTCACACACACACACACACACACACACACACACATTAACACACTCTCTCAGCCACAGTGCCTTCACACCACAAAGAGCTCGTCTTTGTCTGGCTCAACAAAGGGAATTCAAATCGGAGGACGGACCGTTATAGATTGCTTCCTCTTTCTCCGGGCCGTGGAGATAAATGACAAACGGGGAACAACGTGTACGCATACACACACACACACACACACACCCACACACTCGTTTACATGCATTTGACAGTCAAACTGAGTCGGTGTGTAAAACTAGTCCTGCCCTTCCACCGAGGCTCCTGATCGCTCTGTGACACTGATCAATATCAGCTGTCGCATCAATCACACCGCAAAAAAAACATCCATCTTAACAAGTCATTTAGTCTCATATTCAGCCTTCAAATTTTATTTTTCTTAAAACAATTCTGCCAGTGTGGTGAAATAATGGCTTCACTTGTTTCAGGAATTTTCTAGAAATGAGTGTCAGTGTGTTGAAACCAGTCAGAATAAGGCAGATCACTGCACTGCTACTGGATTCTTGAAACAAGTTGATTTGCATTGGAAACAAGTGAAATGATCAAACCCAACTGGCAGATTTTTTCACTTACTTTAAGAAAATTACAATACCAGGACTCAATAATAGACTAAATGAGATTTTTTTGCAGTGCACGAACTCAGCAGATGAGATTAAATCTCCTCAGAGTGCTCTGTCTGTTGTCTGTTTAACCCTTCGCTCCTCGGACCGGATCCTCCTGTGCGTCTCATTAGTCCAGATCCGCTCTGATCCTGAGGCTGTCCGGTAAAGTCTTGCAGGTTTTTTGGAACGGTCATCCCTCCCTGTGAACTGCGACCCTTTGAAGCTCTCGACCCCCTCGTCCAGGGGTCAGCGGGGTTTTTGCCCAAGACGCCACGGTGACACCCGACACCCCCACCCCCACCCCCACCCCCACCCCGGCTCGGTAGCCAGTGACATGAAACTGACATTAAAACTATCTGGTTTACAGAAGAGTCCCACGCCCAGTGAGTCAATACTGAGCTCCAGAGTTGGGTAAAGTAAAAACACTTTACTGTACTTTAGTAAGAGTATCTGTATGTTACTCCATTTTTTTTTTTCACTTAAGACTTTTTACTTTTCTCACTACATTTTCAAAACAGACTTTTATTTCCCGCATCAGACAGCTTCCATCCCGGGGGCCATATCCGCCAAACATAGCTGTATTACCATTAGTTGCAATTAATGGTTTTTATCTTGTGACTAAAGTGTTCCTGAGCCAATTTAACACTGTGTACTTTTATATACTTTGAGTTAAGGATTTGAAATGCTGTATTTCTAGATTAATATTTGCAGTTTTACTTGAGTAAGGAATCTGTGTTCTCCTACCTCCTCTGCTGATCTCTCACACCCGAAAAAAAAAACCTTAAACCACGAGAGTCGCAAACTGCAGATGCTGAAAACACACGCAGAGCAAGGTGCTTAGCTCCCCCCCTCCTCCTCCACCTGCCCAAACCACACCATTATCCCCCCTCTCATGTATTAAATCAGCCTCATCTTATACAACACTAACCAGTCGCCCCCTTTACCCTCCAGCACTACTGGCTTACGTTTATTATGCTAATTCATTTATCCACCCCTTCCCCAACTCTCCTAATTAATCCCAAAGTGAAACCAGTAAGCACATTTATCAGACATTCCTTTAGGGGGGGGTTGGGAGACGGTTTTGGGCGGGGGGTAGTTTGGTTTTCCTCATCCCCTCTTCTTTTTTAAACTCTCCCCTCTCCCTTCCCCTTCTCTCTAATCTTATGAAAGTGATAACGAGCCCGTCTGAAGATCATGAAAGAGCAAAGTGAGGACAAATTTCTGGGAAAAAAAAAAAAAAAACATCACGTTACCTCCTCGCTCAATTAAACCTCCCCGAACAACATGAAAGCACCAGAATCAAACAGAATTTTGAAAAAAAAAAAAAATCCCCCAACTTTTTTATCATTTAATTGCTTTGCAGTTGCTCCACTCTCTAATCGACTCAGCACGCCGAGAGAAGAGAAAGAGGTGAGAGGAGAGAGAGAGAGAGAGAGAGCGCTGCGTGGGAAGGAAGGAAAAGACAGAGAGAGGAATGAGAGAGGAGAAATTAAAGGTGAAGAGGGGGGAGAAAGACCAGAAAGAGGAGAGGGACAGGATGTGTTAAGCCCCACCTAAGGGCTAAGTGAAGGAGTGTGTGCGTGTGTGTGTGTGTGTGTGTGTGTGTGCAGGGTAAGAGGCTGTGAGAGGACAGAGGTCAAAAGTCTGGAAGACAGGAAATTAGCCACACCTGAGGATTTACAGAAATCGCGACTTCAAACAACTAAGAGACGCACCGGCCCGTCTCGCTCCATCTCACACATATCAGGCTTTCATATACTCATTCAAAATAGAAAATAGAAACATGCAGTGCTCTAAAATCTCAATTTGTGGCCCCTTGGATGAATGCAGAAGTTAGATTTGATCTCAGTTTATCTCAAAATATCTCTTGAAAACTGAAAAAGTCTAAAATCCCAATTCTGCAAACTGAAATTTTAGAATACTGCAAGATTGAATTTTGCATTTTTCTATTTTTGATTTGACTAAGAACGTCCATATGCTGGGTAAGAAAATGGACATAAAATAAGGCTTGATTGAAAACAGGCTTGATTCAAAAACTAAAAAAAAGGAAAAAAAATATCTTGATTGATATATTTTACATGTTTCAAATAAAAAATACACAGCTTGGCAAACTGTATATTGGAAAAAATGGAAAAAATCTTTTTGAGAGTGCGGATTTCCATTTTATTGTTCTATTTCTGATTTTAAATTAGAATATTAAGCTGATAAGCGTCTCCCTGCCTGTGCCTTTGTCTCTCTCGGACAAAGGTTATATCTCTCTCATCCGTTTATCCTCCCTGCCGCCTCCATCCAGACCTTCATCCATTTCCGTCTGTCAATTAGCCGGGGAGAAAAAAAAACGCCTCTCTCTCCCCCTCTCTGACGGGACAAAGACGGCAGCATCCCACCACATCACTCACACCCATGACAGTCCCAGAGAAACCTACATTCAGTCTGTCCTGTCCTGTCCTGTCCCGTCCCGTCTGCTCCACCGTGCTGCAGCCTCCGAGTGTCTGAATACAGCGGCAGCACTCTGTACCTGAACTCACCGACCTCCAACACTCACACCCAATTTCTACGTCAGCAATCTGGTTTTATTATTGCGCAAAGTTTAGTTACATCAGATCCTGTGTATCGGCACAAGTCAGAGCAAAACCTGTTCAACATTCTTCTGTGTATAGAGAGATAAAGAGAGACAGAGTATAACATTTGTAACATTCCTTTGTGTGTGATTGGATAATTGCAACTTTCTATTGTTCAATTATCTTTGTTGTTAATATTGCTACTTTTTCTTGATCATCACTGTTTTGCTTTGGCAACAGATACTGTTGTATTTAATGCCAATAAAGCTCGTTTGAATTGAATTGAATTGAATTGAATTGAATTGAATTGAATTGAATTGAATTGAGAGACAGACAAGAGAGAGAGAGAGAGAGCGAGAGAGAGCGAGAGAGAGAGACAGAGAGAGAGAGAGAGAGAGAGCGAGAGAGAGAGAGAGAGAGAGAGAGACAGAGAGAAAGAGACAGAGAGAGAGAGAGAGAGAGAGAGAGAGAGAGAGAGAGAGAGAGACAGACAGACAGAGAGAGTTACAGTTTAAACCTCAAGGAAAATCCACTCTAAAACACCTTAACACTGTTGCAAAAAGCTACTGGGGGGCTTCTTTCTAGAGCTGCCATTTTGCACCGAGAGACGTTCAACAATCATACAGGGAGAGATCCATCGTAGAAGAGGAGAGAGACCAATTTCTCCACCCACAGGAGCAGGAGAGAGACCAGAATGCAATGCAGCAGAGAGACAGGTTGGAGTTTGAGTAAGGGGTGCGGACGCAATCACAGACACTCCCCCAGTGTTCACAAACTAGCTGGCCAGATAGATATATTTATGATGCCCATATAGCCAACTTCTTGCCAATTCTCTGGGGGGTTCGTTGAAAGGCATTCTGGGAAACGTAGGAAATGACAAACTAGTACCTGTCGGCGTCTCCCTGTCCCGACGAGGCGTTCCGATGGAGCGTCTCTCGGACGGCGGCCATGCTGTCCGGCAGGCGGTTGAGGCGTCGCGTGTACAGACCCAGACCTCCGTCAGTCATGTAGCTGCAAAAAACAACAAAGTCCCATTAGACACAGACGCCATACAGGAGATCTTCCCCGATGTACAATTACAGGGCTGAGAGAGGTTTGAAGTGCGTTGTAAAAAAAAAACACACTTTGTTTTTTCTTTGGACAGAGACAAACACGCTCCCTGCAAAACATCTCATCTTAACAAGTCATCTAGTCTATTATCGAGTCCTAAAATCGTAATTTTCTTAAAATAAGTGAAAAAATCAGCCAGTGGAGTTCGATCATTTCACTTCTTTCCAATGCAAATCAACTTTTTTCAAGAATTTTTTACAATCAAGTGTCATTTTCTTCACAGTTATCTCACTTCACCGGCAGAATTTGTCTCCTGGTTTATGAAAAATAATGAATATGAGACTAAATGACGTGCTAAGATGGATGTTTTTTTTTTGCAGAGTGGCTTTTATTTAGAGCGGGACGAGCTCACATCCGTCTAGTTTTCCGGCCGAGGCGACGCTCTCATCAATCAGGGCTAAATGGATGGAAACCGGAGCACGTGCGCGCGCACACACACACACACACACACACACACACACAGAGGACAGAGGATGGATCTATTGTTTAAAGGAGAGATATCGCCGCTCTCCTCCAACACAGACTGCATTATGGTCGACTCCAGGCTGGGACGTTATGACTGACTGAGTGTTGATACAGCGAGAGGAGCTAAAAATATCTATGCTGGCTATGCAGGCCATTCACTTCATAAGTTGTACCTGTTTATCTCTTGTATTACCTTTTATTCCTATTTTTTATCATTCTTTTTCGGCACACACTTTCATGTAAAGTTTGATCTGTTTTTAAGTGGATCTCTGTTTGTTTGTGTGTTTTTAGTTGTACCTGTTTACCTCATATATTACCTTTTATTCCTATTTTCTATTAAATATATATATTTTTTTAATTTATTTGTATTTTTCTATCATTCATTGTGGTAGTTTCACATCACTGCTTTTGGGTTTTAATGTATGGAAAGCACTTTAAACATTGTTTTTAGAAAAGTGCAATACAAATAAAGTTAGTATTATTATTATTATTATCATTGTTTCATAATGGAAAATTACATTTGACTTGATTTATTGGCCAGAGGAACGGTCACAGGAACGGTTACAGTATGAAACCGGTGGAGTGTTGAGGCCCTGAACACTTACACAAACATTCCCATTCAAACTAAAACAACACACGCTAATTCCCCAAATATTTACCCGCTGAGGAGTTCCCTAATTTAACCAAATATTGACGCGTTTAACGTATTCCTAACTTCACGAAATATTTGCCGATTGAGACTGTGGGCTGGCCTGTTCGGCAGCCTGAGTGCTTTCTGTGGGCACAAGCGTGGGACTGTGATGATTTTGTTTTTGCGGTTGAGTGACTAGCAAAAATAAACCCAGTAAAGAGTATTACCACTAAAATACTCTCTGTGTTATCTCTCCGTGGATCTCAGCGAGAGGGAACCCAGCACACACACACACACACACATACTGTATATATATATATATATATGTATGCACACGGTATAGTGCTGTCCAGGTGGGAGTGCAGCCTACAGACAGAGCTCCTTTGTGTAAACTGCAGTCAAACAGAATCAACGTCTGAGTCTGAAAGCACAGTGCAGCTCAGACTAGCAGAAAGCAGTCGATAAAGCGCAAACTTCCACAAATGCTGAACAATTCTCCATCTTGCAAAGCTGCAGCCTCTGTAACAGTTCATGTTCGTTTATCGTTTGCCTTCCGGGTTCCATTTTCTGATAAAATAGCACGTGAATGCAATGTTGTGGACTTGGGACGTCTCGGATATTGGACTTTCCCACCAGTGCATGAACGCAGCATAATGGTCGTGGCTAAAAAAAATCGGAAATTGTCTTATGGTGGAAATCCAGTGTCTGACACTAACAGAATGGTATAAGGTAGAAAAACAACAAACGGCTCCCACATTGGCCAAAACACAAAGCAGAATAACGAGGGGAGTGAAAACACTTTTTGCTGTGATTTTCCGACAAAACGTTGTGGACTTGGACGTCTCGGATATTGGACTTTCCCACCAGTACATGAATGCAGCATAATGGTCGTGGCTAAAAAAAATCTGAAATCGTCTAATGGTGGAAATCCAATGTCTGACACTATAGATGAAAAGTAACACTAACTGAACAGCTCCAACAATGGCCAAAACACAAAGCAAAATAACGAGGGGAGTGAAAACACATTTTGCAGCATAATAGATATGGCTAAAAAAAAAAACAGAAATTGTCTAATGGCAGAAATCCCAGATCTGGGTCACAACCAAAATCTAATCAGCTGATCACTGGACCAAGAGCGATCTGTCCACCAAATTTCATCCAAAGTTTTTAAGATATCTTGAGTAAAAACAGGTAAAAACACACTTCAGATCCTCGATATACAGCAGCTCTAACATAGAAAGCTGCATGTGTTCGCTGTTGGCTCCAGCCGGCTGACAAGCTTCCATGCGAGGATTTTTGGTGTAGATATTCTGGAGCAAAGGGAGGGAAGAGAGAGAACAAACACAGCTGAAAAACGTCTGCATCCTACTCTGATGTCAGGAGATTTCCACTGAAAGGGAGTTAGCTGTCTCTTAGGAAGCGTCCATCATCCCGGGACAATGTCACCTTGGAGATGACCTGGTGCTCTCACACACACACACACATTGCTGCGTCACACTAATGAATGACAGAACCTCCCTGTCCTCCTGTTTCAGACGCCTGTTAACCAATAACCCCTCTGCTGCGGGAGGGAACGTGTCCAAACAAGCCAAACAGGACCGAGGGTTTCTACAACCTCCCGGCTGACAGAAAAGTAAAAAAAAAGTTTCAGAGTAAATGAAACAAAAACAGGAGGAATCCAGCTATACTAAGAAGTGGTATTGACACAGAAAATTCTCCAAAATCTCACGCTAAGGGAAAAAAATAAACAGTCTCCTGAGTGGGTTAAAGCAGTTAGACGTACCTCTCTGCCTGAAACATGGCAACACAGCTAGTCCCAAGCAAAAATAAACAAGTCCAGGTGAGCTGTAGATCCTGTCGATAAAATCTCCAGCACAAGGTGTCTGTTTCCAACTGTCTGGCTGCTGTCTGTCTGTGTGTGTGCGTGTGTGTGTGTGTGTGTGTGTGTGTGTGTTATCTAGGTCTGAGCGCGTGGGTGAGATGTGTTGAAATGTGAGTAATATCACGAGGTGACAGCGTGTTCGATCATTGAGCAGCTACTGTGCGGGATGTGTGAACTGTCCATGTATAGCTTAGAGAGAGTGTATGTGTAGCCGTATATATGTGTGTGTGTGTGTGTATGAAATAGAATGTGTGTGAGTGCGTGTCCTATGTGAGAGTGTGTGTGTGTGTGTTGCTCGGTGGGTGCTCAGTGTTGGTATGCGGCTGCTCTCCTCCTCCTGGGCTGGAGGTTGGGTCTGTTCTGCGTGCACGAGGTGGAGGGGCTGGGAGGGGGGGGTGGCAACATACCCCCAAGCTAAGGGGGGGGGGGGGGGGGGGGCTTGTCTCCATGGGCCAGTGAACGGTAACAAGCTAGAGATGGGAGCTAACCGCTGCATGGCCCGGGGCGGCAGGGAAGGGGGGGAGGTGATCCAGTCTGTGTCTGTTTTAAATGGTTAAGCCCACAGGGCGACTCCACCCACCATACACACACACACACACACACATACACACACACACACACACACACACACATATAGCGTAAACACACACACACTCTCTACCCCTCTAGTTTCCACTCCCCAAAGACTATAAGGCCTAATCTAGTCACCCTGTTTCCGCGACGCCTATTTGAATAAAAGCTCATTTTTCCCAGCCATCAATCACCCTGTCCCTTGGGTCAGACACACACACACACACACACACACACACACACACAGTATGTATGTGTCACACACTGGCACCCAGTTGTACAGCATCTTGCAGCCAGCACTGATTACTCCAACCGCAGATCCCATGCATCCAGTGTTTAGTCATGAGAGCCGGCTGTTTAAAATAACCTTTCCTCTCCTCTCTCACGGTGTCATCTGATCCTCGACGCTCTGCAGCATCTCGTCTGCAGGAAATTCTCTGTATACGACATGATTTTTTTTTTTTTTTTTTTTTTGGCCTGCCTCCCTCTCTCACAGCCAGGCTATCGAGTTCTCCGCTCACCTGTTCTCATCACTCACCTGTCCAGGTGTGGCTGTGTGGGTCGGCCTTTGTCTTCCCGGCCCGGGGATTCAAACATATCGAGTACTTCTTAGCTCCCTCAAACTCCCGCAACCCCCCTGGGGCTGGTGAATCAGTGCAAACCCATGGGGGGGCCGACTGAATTATCTCCAGCTCCTGATCTGAAGCGATGTGGGCTTCTTACAGTCTCTCTCTCTCTTTGCTGAATATATCACCTTGCTTGGCTGAGCTTGTAGAATCCTTTTTGCATTTACACCCATCTGCACCCAAACTAATCCCTGCAGCAGCCCTGTCTCTCCCTCTGTCTCTGGGCTTTTCCATGCCATCCGAAGGCGAGTTGGCACCCATTACGATTTCATCTGATAATAATGATGACAGCAGAGGTTTAAATTGCAGAGTGTGACAGCCAAGGTATGCGGGCGGCCTGTTGCAACACGGACAACAGACTCCGAGGAAGCCAATAAGCAGGTTGTGGGGTTCAGGTCGGCCGGTCTGCAGACAGAGAGATGGGAGTGAACTCTGCTTCTGCTACTGAAGCTGAACGATGGGATGTCATCTGACACTTGGATGGTCAGAGGGGGTTGTGGGGAGGTACACTGCTGCCCTCTTCTGGAAACCTCGCATTCACAGAGCACTCACAACTAACTGTTTAAAGGAATAGTTCACCCAAAAGTGAAAATTCTGTCATCATCTACTCCCCCTCATGCCAAATGAAACGCAGGTGAAATTTGTTAGTCCATATAACACACAGGGAGGTTGCCAGCACAACTTGGTAGCAGCCTTCTCCAAAACAACCGAAGTCAATGGGGACCAGTTCTTTAGAGTTCCAAAACAAAAACAGCCAAACAATCACACTGTGAATAGAAAGACCTATACACCATTATTTGTTGCAAATCAATCAGCTGTAGTTAAGGTTTGCACTAAATGATGGTGTAAATATACTGTAGGTCTTTTTGGAACTCTGAAGAACTGGTCCCCACTGACTTCAGTTGTTTTGTGCTGGCAGCCTCCCTGTGTGTTATATGGACAAACTTCACCTGTGTTTCAACTGGCATGAGGGGGAGGAGATGATGACAGAATTTTCATTTTGGGTGAACTACTCCTTTAACACAAATTTGTGCTATCCCATCAGTTTGTACCGTTGGACTTTTTTTTAACGTTTTTACGTTATGCCCCGTCCCAACGTCCTGTTAATAAATATACTTAGCTTATATATCTTGCTTCCGTAATTACGAATCAAGATGCTCTCGAAATGTAACTTTTTGGCTCACCTGCCGACTTGGCAAAAAAAATGATTATACATTTTTCATATAAATATGTAATCCTACCCATTTTACATGCTATTTTGAATAAAGAATCAGATACTGTGTTAACTTGCTTCCACAGAGTCAGTGAATCAAGTTTATAATTCCTCATGAAGTGCAACATTACTTGTTTTGTAGCCAGTATGTTGCCAGTGTGGTGAGTGACTCTTATTGATTTATCTGCACAACACAGATCTCACTGCCATGTGACGCTTGTCCTGCTGTTAAATGACTAATTTCAGATCTTGTTTAAAGGATGGAAAAAGTCTCCTTCCACTGCAATCCACTCACCCGCTGGTGACATCATCGGTGCGCGCCGCGTTCTTGTTCAGGACGTCTCCGTCGCTCATGTACCCCGTGACCTCCATGGCGATCCCCTCCAGGTCCATGTCGTCGCCGGCTCGGTCGGCCAGCTCCACGCCGCAGATGGCTCCGCCCCTGCCGGCCAGCTGGCGCCGGAGCGGCCCGGGGTAGAGGTAGCGCCCGGCCTGGCCCCCCGCCGCTCGGCCGCCGTACCCGTTCCCCAAGGAGGGGGCGTCGCCCGCCTGCAGGCGAGGGCTGGACTGGCCCAGTCGCCACGACGCCAGGGAGGGACGGGTGGAAGTGAGGCTGAGGATGCTCCGCCCCCCTCCGCTGTTGCCGCCGCCGCCGCCGCCGCCGCCACTGACGCTGCCTCCGCTCCCGCCGCCGCTGACCTCGGTGGTGACGTTGCCATCGAAGGTGGTTTCCAAGGTGCTGAGGATGCAGAGCAGAAAGAGAGAGAGAGATTAACATTCATCTACAGTGATTCTAAAAATGCTATAAACAAATAATAAAATGAGCCAATTAGAAGGCACTTAAAGAGCGTAAACCTCCACCAACGCTGAATATTTTTCAAAAGTTGCTGTTACACCCAAATACATCATTCCTCTCATTTACATTGAGATGAATGGATTTCTTGACCCTCAAACATCCCCTTAGGATCTGGAATCAAGTCTCTATCTCTGTTAGTTTCATAGTCCTGGCTAAAAAACAATAATCATCTAATGGCAGAAATCCCAGATCCAGATCAGCAACAAAATCTAATAATTTGTGCCTTGGCCCAAAGCTGACCTGTGCACCAAATTTCATGGAAATCCATTCAGAATTGTTTTAGATATCCTGCTGACAGACAGACAGACAGACAGGCAAACAGGGGCAAAAACAGACCCAACCCTGACTCTTGGCAAAGGTAAAAAGACACTACACACTCTTTGTGACTGTCTAAAATAGGAACATAGAGTGTGTGGAAGCTGGGTCAGCAGTGAGGCGATGTGCAGAGGAGAGGTCATAATCCTGTGGGAGGGAGAGAGATCAGAGCAGAGCCTGAATCAAAGACGACATGAAAGACAAGCCCCGCGATCAAAGAGCCGCTCCCTCAAAAGAAGGATGAGACAAGAAGGAGGTAATACCTGTAAACCTAGACAGACACAGTCTGCTGACCGGCCATGGCAGTGAGGTCACCGACTCAAATCCCCAGCAGTTAGCCTGATCTGGCCTGTTTACCGCTCATCCATGGTGGGCATTTTGCTACGCTCTGATGCTCCCCGAACAGCAGGATTTTAGTTTCCAATGGAAACACATTTCTCACATTCTAAATAAAGGCATATTATAAGATAAGCTGCATATGAACACTGCTGACTGTGTTGTTAGAAAGCCGTAAGAACTTAAACTCAACAGCAGTGTTGGGGAAAGATTAAAGTTATTAGTTACTTTACTTTGTTACTTACCTTTAAAAGGAACTAGTTTTGTTACAAAGTTACTCTTTATTCAAAGTAACTCTTTGGAGTACAATAAAAAAATATATATTTCTCATATGCACTCAGCGATATGGCTTGTGCTGCAAGTGTGTTGTTGATCACTGTTTTAAAATGCAATGGAAGATATCGAGCAGACTTAGATTGTGTTTTTTCAATTAGCAGCATGTCGTCCACCGAGATGTTGTGTAGGATTTTAACTTTTTTCTACTTAAAAAAAAAAACAATTGCACTAGCAAAAATGAAACAATATGAAAGAGAAATAAAAGTAACTACAGTATCATTTAAAAAAGTAACTAATAACAGATTAAAAGACTTGAAAAGTCTAAGGCGTTAAGTTACTACGAAAACAGTCAGTTACCCCAACACTGCTCACCAGTGGATGGCGTCAGTCAAAGCAGTTACACTAAACAGCCACTAGGGTGCAGCATCAGCAGTCACTGCCAGTTCAAACCAGCTGTGGGGACTTTGTTGTTTGGTTACCTGTGTGTGACCTGAGTTCCCCGCAGGCTGGACATGGTCTCCTCCAGGTTCTGCCGCAGGTCTGCGATGTTTTTAACGGTACGCAGCCGCCTCGTCTCCGGGTCTTCACCTGAACACCAGGAGGAGGAACACAAGCTTACAGCGACTGACCGGCACCATCACACCGTCACACAGACTTCATCCGATCCTGACTGAGACACCCACCTGAAAGGTCCTCGATGGACGGCTGGCTGGTCTTGGAGAAGGGAACGTCTCCGCCCCGTCCCGCTGACCCTGTCTCTGTGTTCACCATTCCCTCGCCGTCCGTTTGGGATCTGGGGAAACAAAAGTGTGAGGGATCAAAGGGGAAATGTCTTGATTCTGAATTATTTTAAAGCTGTGCATTTAGAAAGAACCTAGTATTCACCAAATAGTCATGGAGGAGGATAAACCTGATTAACAAGTAAATAAACTGTGTTTCAAGCCTGTGACCAGAGTCTGAAATTCCCACCTGCCAAGCCCCAGACTCCAGTAAAATGTCTTTGGTGGATAAACCAGTAAGGGCCTCCCACCACACTGGCTGCTGACCTTCTGAGACGATAACAGTAAAATGCCTTGGTAACATACAACCTTTGCTCTTTGCCTGTTCTCAAACTTTGTCCCTGCTGACCACCGTACACTCTCACTGTGTGTGAGCCAATAAAAACCAAGCCAAACATCAAACAATCTCCTGATTGGCTGCCTGTTATGCTGCTCTACATAAAGCAGGGTCTAAACTTGTCTCTGCTGCCTGGATAGTTATCTAACTTTGGTTGAAACTTTGGTTATTCCCATGTGGGGAATAACACAGCAAGTATGAAGCCACCAGAAAGGAAACATGAAGACCAAGACAAACAAAGATCCATATGTGAGTGAGCAAGTTTTAAACTACAACTCTAAATCTGCTCTTGCTTTGATTCTGCTTTTGACTGTAAAATAGCACACACAGTTGGAGTGACATATTTCTAAGAAAAAGCTGCTGTATATTAATTATTTTGGCAGATAAAAAACTGATTATTGTATTTTGTTTTTGTTTACCAGGCTCCTGTCACATTCTAATCTAATCTAAAGGCATTTTGTCTTTAGATTAATGTCAATAATTCCCTTTCTGACAAGCGGAGGTGGTATAATCCTGGTGGTAATGGCATGTGACAGGTATACGGCAGGGGAGGAAGTTCCTAAGTGGTGAGGATGGGGCACCAGAGGAAGGGGCAGAGGGCTAATGAGAAGCTGTGAGAAAGGACTCATTGAGAGCGAGACGGACCTCCAGCCTTATCACACTGGGCCAGGACAGAGGTCAGAGGCACTCAACACGCACGCAACACACACACACACACACATACATTTACCCAGATACACATGCAGACGATACACACACACAGATGTGACTCGAACAGCGAGATTCCTGGTTAACAGTTTACAGATGGGCTGTCAAAGTGTCAAAGTGATGGAAGGTTTAGCAGAGATTCAAACGTCAAATGCATGATGACATTTATCAAAAGTTGGCAAACTCACACGCTTGACTCGCACAATCCTGGAGACACAATTGTCTCAATAGTGGCTCAAGATCAGACCAAATCCAAGAAACACAGACAAGTTTAGGACTTCAACTGATCTCTTTTGTTATAAGCTATTGTTGCTCCTAACTGGGTGTGATTTTTATTTGATGTTTTCATGCTTTATGTTGCTTTTCTAGGTCAGGTTCCTCTTGTAAAAGAGCTCTTGTATCTCAATGAGGCTTTTCATAGATGAACTAGAAGGGCACTCGGAGAGCGCAGACCTCCGCCAAGGTTCGTGCTATTATTGCTTGTTCGTGAGTCAGATCCGGATCCGCTCCAAAATTTAATGAGTTCTTCCCTGGCCCATGCTACACCCTTCCACCAAGTTACATGAAAATCGGGCCAGTAGTTTTTCCGTAATCCTGCTAACAGACAAACAAACAAACAAAGGCACCGAAAACATAACCTCCTTGGCGGGGGTAATTAATGGTTATATAAAAAAAGAACTACTTCTACTATTTTAGAAGCATTAAATTAACTCTGATGGTTGTGGATTGGAGTTAAATGAATGCTGACATTGTGCTGTGTCACCTGTCCACTTTGTCACATCCAGGTGCTGCACAGGTGTTTCTGTGATCTTACCTGTACATGAAAGGTGCGACGGTGGCGGTGTTGGGGTGGCTGTGGTGCTGTTGAGTCTGAGGTAGCTGCACGCTGACCGTGTTGCTGGCTGTGCTCTGCGTGGCGCCACCTCCGGCCACAGGGGCGGCGCTGTGGGCCTGCGGGGGCTTGCCCTCCGTGGAGGCCAGGCTGGAGGTAGAGCTGGAGTGTCTGCTGTCCCTGTCCCTGTCCCTGTCTCTGTCCAGGGGGCCGCGGTGCATGGCGAGGCCCCCTCCTAACCGCATGCTGCGCGGCCTCTCGCCCGCCTCCTTCGCTGACGAGGCTTTGCCCCCGACTCCCGGGGCTTTGCCTCCTGGCTTTGGTATTCCGCTGTGTGCAGGGGTGGAACTCTCCTTTTTGGCCACTTTTCCCCCCTTGGGAATGAAGCTGGCGATTTTAGAGGTCCTTTTGTTAGAACTGTCTGTTTCTGCAGCACCGGTGGCTACTTCCTCCTTAGGCTCCTCCCCCCTGAGTTCTGTCCTGTCGGGGATGGAGGCGCGTTTCCCCACGTCCTTCCCTCTCTCCTTCTCTTTGTCCTTCTCCTTCCCTCTCTCCTTGTCCTTGTCTTTCTCGGGGCCTTTGACAGAGCTCTTCTTGGCGGTCAGCGCTCTGCTGAAGGTGCGCTGGGCGATGCCCCTCAGGGCGATTTTGGGGCTGCTGGTTGTCGTGGCGACAGTAGTAACTGTCGAGGGAGCCGCTCCGAGGGCCGTCCCGTTACCGGTCCCGTTCATTCCCGGCCGGACGTTCCCCTCGGATTCCTCCAGCGGGTCGGTGTTGGAGCCGGCCTCGGCCCGCTCCACCGGCCCGGCCCCCGGCTGCCTGGCGGGGGCGCCGCTGTCCGCCTGCCCCCCCGCTCCGCTGGAGGAGGAGGTGGAAGACTTGGAGCCTCCTTTAGTGTTAAAGAGTTTGAGCTTCTCCAGCATCGACTTCTGAGTAACAACCTTAGGAGGAGCTTCAGTCGGCGGAGCGGCCTTACAGGAGACGTCCTTCTCCTGTTTGACGGACAGCATGGCGGAGGAGGGGGCGCCGGCGGGGGAGGAGGAGGAGGAGGAGGCGGCGTGCTTGGAGCTCATCGACTTGCTCCTCCAGGGCTTGCCGTTGGAGTTGGGCTGGGGGATGGCCGAAGAGGAGGAGGACGAGGAGGACGAGGACGAGGAGGAGGGAGGAAACAAGGCGGAGGTAGCGGAGGGGATGCTGGTGGAGGAGCTGACGGTCACCGAGGACGACGGAGCATGCTCAGTCATCACCGAAGGCTGTGAGGTCATGCCCTCTGAGGATTCTGCAAGAGAGAGAGGAGACGGGAGATGTTTAGGAACGAAACAATAAGACGGGAAGGTGGAGATGAGGACAGAGGTGGAGAAGTCAGAAGGGAGAGAGGAGGAACCAGATGCTGAGAGGGAGAGTCTCCATTGACCCCACACAGAGTGGCCTTATAAGGGCCTGGAGCTGCCTGTGTTGATACAGCCAAACGTGCCATTACTTTCCTTTGGGCCAGCCACCAAAACTGTTAGAAACCCTTTAGCACTAACAATGAGAGGAGCCCATCACAAACTGTTTATAAAAACAACGAGGAGTAGTTTGAAGGGCTTTCAAGTCTTGCCAAGCAGGCCGAGTCGAGAAGCAAGGCTGCCGCACTTATAAGGCTTGGACTTATATGGACTGGTTCTGGTCCGCGTCCGCTACTTTACTTTAAGGAACGATGCCTGGTTAAAGGACCTCAGTCACTTTTAGATTAGATGCATAAACCAGGAAAAAAAAAAAAATCTTGAACAAAACTTTAGGCTGAACAGAAATGAACCCCCCCTCCCAAAAAAATAAAAAAAACCCCACAAATTATCTACAAATTAACCATAAATTATTTGCGATGTAAACATGCCCCTCTATAGCACTGTTACAGATGCATCTCGCAGATTTATCACCAAAGGAGATGAAGTATTTGGGTGACCCACCGCTATCAATCTGTAACAAGTGACTCAGCAGCATTTCAACAAACAACTCACCCAGAAATAGGAAGAGCAAGAGAAGTGGTGCTGAAAATCCCGCTGCTCAAGTCAGGAGGCGCTGAGCGAGGCACTGTCCCGTCCTCACCGGGAGAACGACAGCCGAGACGCAGAGGTCTGCTGAGGGCTGGGGAGCGTGTGTGTGTGTGTGTGCGTGTGTGTGTGCAGAGACGACCCAGCGTGCACTGCTGCAGGAGCAGAGCCTCCAGACCAGTAATATTTGAATATTCAAACACCAACGGCCAGTGAGAGAGAGAGAGAGAGAGAGAGAGAGAGAGAGAGAGAGAGAGAGAGAGACGGCCTGTGCAGGGAGCGCTGGGGGGAATTAATCATAACAGTTCCGCTGCAACGTACCCGTCTTACTATGTACACACACACACACACACACACACACACACACACACACACACACCCACACACACACACACACAGTTTGTACATATTTATTCCCAGTCACTCCTACAGCCAAGAGAGCTGCTGTCTTGCACCTTCTCACACAACTGTAGCAGTCCTCTTAGACCTAAGCTCTTTATTTATACACTATGTAAAATCATTTCCCGTGTTTTTATTTTTATTTCTCTTTAACGGTGCACACGGGAACACGCTCGCTCACATAACTCATACAGTATCCGTGTGTCTGTGAGCACGCTCTCTTCTTCTTCTTCTTCTTCAGGCCAGCAACTGTAAATTCCATATTCACGCGGTTCGGTCTCATTAAGTCAGCATTTACTCTAGAATATTAAACACTCGACCCATTTGTTTACCCGTTTCTCATCTGGCTCTGCACTTTATTTCATTTTTTACAGCGCCTTTCATGCCCTAATTGGAAATAGGACCCCGTTAGCTGCCTCTCCTCTCTCCGCCTGTTTAGTATTTAGCGAGCGCAGCCTGAAACAATGCAGCCATTAGGAGGTGATTAGGGCCCAATTAGCCGTGCTAGCAGTTAGCGATCGGAAAAGTGGGTCAGGCTGCTAATAGCCGGCTTCCTATTGGAGCGCCTGAATGAGAGCGGGACCTGCTGTAATTATAGAGGTGGTAGCGAGAAATGGGGGAGAGAGAGAGAGAGAGAGAGAGAGAGAATAAGGGATTGGGACTCCAGGTTTGGGATGAGGGAAACGGGAAGCTGGGGGGAAAGCTTTCATCTTCGCCAGCGGTACGGTCTGTCCCGTCCCGTGCGTGAATGGGGTCAGCCCGGACTTTCGCGGTCAGAAAGGAACAGAAGAAGAAAAGGCCAGGACACGGCGAGGCCCTGCCTGGACACTGGGGCAGCTGGTGCGTGTCACGGTCGGACCCGGTGACCGGGCCGGACACCCGGGACTCCGGTTCAGCTGCCCAGGGTGAAGAGAGGCGGGCAGTGTTCGACATGCTGGGTCGGAGGAAGCGCCGGGGCCACGGACTGAGTCACCTTTACATCTTTAGACCAGAGGCAGAGTCAAATGGGGGTTCCGGCTAAGGTCCGACACTGTGAAACTTAAGTCTGACACAAATGATATACATATGAACTGCTGACATCACTCTGAGGCTTTTCCATGTTTTCCAAACTGAACCCTTGCCTGGTGTCCCGCTCCATGAATCTTTAGCGATTTTTGAATTTGCATGGTGATTCATATCGGTCTGGTCAAGCCAATCCTCCACTGATTCACTGACTGAATTTCTTGCCAATCTTGCAATACTAAGATTGTTTTATGTTCTTTGTGTTTGTGTGTGTGTAATATGACTTCTATTTTTCGTGTGTGTGTGTGCGTATGTATGTATATGTGTATCAATGTATTTGTGCGAATGTATGTACTTATGTGTGTGTATATTTGTGTGTATGTATATATGTATATACATATATATTTATATACATAGATACAGTATATATATATATTCTAGTATTTTTTTTTTTATGTGTATTATTTTTAGCCATGTCTCATAACTTTTAATGAGTTTTACTGTACTGTGTTTGTTACCCTGTTTGTCCTGTATGTTGAGGAGTGACATGTAAATAAAAAAATGATCTTATCTATCTATCTATGTAAATCCAAAAGGCGCTAAAGACTGAGATTCATGTGGGCTGCACACCAGGCAAACTGAACCTAACATTTTTACTTAAAAGGCGATGGGAAGCGGCCGCAAGGGAGAGAAGCAAGTTTGTACCACTTTTTGTGAGCTGAAGAAGAGGCAGCTGACAGTTTACAACAGCACCCGGCATGAAAATGGAGACAGGACTGGTAGAAAAGCTGGTAGTAGTTGTTACTCTGATCATAAAGAGTCAGTATGGATCACATCAGACATAAACACTGTTGATATTGCTAATAATGGTGGCTACTACTGCAGTAAGTGGCTATGGAAGCAAAGTGTGGTGCTGCGCAAACCAGCTTTTTATTACCAGCATAAAAATGCGGTTGAGGCAGTACTTTATCTACAAAAACTAAAACTCAGAGGAGTGTTAACGGGCCTCAGAGCGGGCTCGCTGACCTCCTGACCCCACGCAGCCTGGAGCTCTGCACCTCAGGCCAAAGACTCTGCTGCTGGAGCCGTCTGCTTGGGGAAACATGTTGAAAGCATTTCGGTCTTTATGGCTCAACTGCTCAATTACTGCGGTCATTAGAGAAGATAATAAAGAGCAGAAAATGACAGGAGAGGAGAGAGAGAGAGAGGGAGAGAGAGAGAGAGAGAGAGAGAGAGGGAGAGAGAGAGAGAGAGAGAGAGAGAGAGAGAGGCCCTCAGGACAACGACCACAGACCACCACTCTACTTCCTGCCTCCATAAAACCTGTCTTACTCTCTCTTACCCTCCTCTCTCTCTCTCTCTCTCTCTCTCTCTCTCTCTCTCTCTGTCTGTCTCTCCCTCTCGCTCTGTCTCATGGTTGGTCCAGCTGCCCTCTCCTCTCATGGGCTCCTGATAACATCAAGGCATTTTGGGATATCCGCCGCAGCGGACCCAAAGCTCTTTTCACGGATCGTCACACTCATGTGTCTGTGTGTGTGTGTGTGTTCCTGGATATCTGTGTGTTAATGCCCGTCTACGTCTGAGCGTAACCATGTAATTGCACAGGAGTGTCAACACTCTTCAACATACAGTGTGTGTGTGTGCATGCATGCTGAGTTTAGCAGAAAGAGGTGTTTGTTCTGCTCAGCAACTTCAAACGCTCCATGCTTTCCCCCGCTGTGTACAGATTTAACTGCTAACCAGCAGAGCTGAACAATTAATCCAAAAAATCTAAACGGCAATATGAACTTCTGCAATTTCCAAATCTCTCTTAATTGCTTAAGAGAGAGAATTGCGTCCAAAAGGGATTCGTGAACAAGGTGTTTTAGAGCTGCAGGTAATCTTTGGTCCATGAATCAACAACAACAAAATCACTTTTCTTTAAACAATTTCTAAGTTCTAAAACATTTGTGACAAGAAAGCAGTTTAGATCACAATTGCATTATTCTGTTAAATAATCAATTTTTTATCAGTATCTTTCAGCCCTACTAAACAGTGTAGGAGAAAAACAGTGACCGCACAACGCTCCCACACACACACACACACACACACACACACACACACACACACCACAAACAAGCTGTAACCGCATTAGAGGGGCGAGCGTCGGCTGACACTGTTTAGACATCACAAGCCCTCCAGACCCTCTCATGGTCCCACCAGTCACAAGACATCAAGCTAAACCTTCAGTCAGTCAGTCCGTCAGTCAGTCAGTCAGTCAGTCAGTCAGTCAGTGAACTTTAACAGAAGTCACTCACATACACAAAGACTGAAAACATGAAAACATGTTTGTGTTTTACAGCCTCAAGTCACGGAGAAGGTTTTAGATTTTCCACATTCACTCTGCACAGAGAAAACATTGTAATAGCAAACCGAGTTTTCCCTGATTGGTCGACTTTATTATATTAAATATATTATATTATATCATATTATATTTGCAGAAGCCTTCATACACGTCTGATTTCTAAAAGCTGCACAGGATGTATTGGACTGACACAAAGTTTCAGACCGCCGGCGTCTGCTTACTCATCATATTCCAAACCATTGCAAGCCTGGTCCTTCTTCACACACACACACACACACACACACACACACACACACACACACACTCTCCTCAGTCATTGTGCTGCAGTAAGTGAGTGGGACAGCCTGCCTTTGTGTGGAGTGAAACTTTTTAAAGTTCCTCCACATGAATACACTCAAACAGAGCCGCTACAGCTCATCAGCTGGCTATTCATTCAGCGGGACACCGTCTGCTCCGTGCATGCTCTCTCACACACTCACACACACACGCACACACACACATACACACACACAAAGAAATACATGGGCAAACAGAAACACGCACATACAAACACACAGACAACCACAGGTGCACACAGTTCTCTCTCTGTCTCTCTCCCTCCCTCTTCCCCTCTCTCTCTCTCTCTCTCTCTCCCTCTCTCTCCCTCTCTGCTCTGTGTCACCCGGTGAACACCCAGACTCTGTCAGGTTGTGTTAATGCAGAGCAGAGGAGAAACCTCAGGTCTGTTCCCTTACTGTACAGCCCAGTGACATGGAGCCATTCTGGTGTCAGTGCCATTGACACACAGCAGATCTGGACACACAATAGAAGCTGCAGGTGTCTCTCTCTCTTTACCGTCCGGATCTTTACAGCTCACACCAAAACTTACTATGCATGAAACAATATGTTGTGAGATAATATATAAGGTGAGACAAATAAGTCCTAATGTGCGGAGCTGCATGTGGAGCTGAAAATAGTATCATGATGTTAGATAAGCATTATCAGATCTATGTAACAACACCTGGGTATTAATATCCCAAAATCAATATCACAGCTCCATGCCAAAGTAGAAAATCCTTGTCCACCTAATCCATTTGATACAAATATTACAGAAGGAGCAAAAACTGTAGTGTAAACAAGACCCATCACAGACTTCAATTCTGATACCGTGATAATATCGCATTGTGAAACCAATATCGCATCGTCAGCATATCGTTACAGCTCTGTTACCTCCAGAGTGCTTTTAACAAATCCTCTTCCTGCTTTACAACAAGGCAAGGCAGCTGTTTTCCTGACCTGACTGACAAGAGAATCACTGAAGAGCCTTTCTGTTGTGGAAACGCTCGACTGCAAACCCAAAAATGCACGAAAAGGCTCAAAGGTCAAGGCATTTATCTCAAGCTGCGGTCTGAGCTTTGATGTACAAGTGATCTAGAAGTGCAGGGTGACCAACCTCATGGGTGCTGCAGACGTCCAGGAGGAAGAGAGAGAGAGAGAGAGGTGAGAGGAGGAGACAGAGGAGGAGGAGGAGGAGGAGACAGAGGAGGAAAGGAGGCAGAGGCAGAGGAGGCAGAAGAGGAGGAGAGGAGAGGAGAGGAGGCAGAGGAGAGGAGGCAAAGGAAGCAGAAGAGGAGAGGAGACAGAGGATGAGAGAAGGAGAGGAGGTAGAGGAGGAGAGGAGGCAGAAAGGGAGAAGAGGAGAGGAGAGTCCCAAACTGCGGCCGGCCATCCAGAGAGTGAGCGCAGGAGGAGAAGAGTGTTGCAGCTCTGTGTGCTGACAGGGGGGCGGGACTTGGCAGCAAGTCAACCAATGAATTCTCATTCTACCTGCTGCCAATCATACTGCTTATACTGTTCCCAAACACACTCACACACACACACTAGGATAAGAAATTACATTTTTTCAGAAATGTTTCAATGCTTTTGCAACAAAAAACTATGAATAATAGTTTTGCATCGCAATATACCGTCATATAAACAGAGTTCAGGCTGTGTACTTGTTTTCTGATCGTCCGTTTTTCTCTCCCAGAACACACTGAAAGTGTTAGCAATACGGTGGCCTATAGAGGACAGTAGTCGCATTCACACGCGGATATTTCATAACTCAGCGAAAAATGAACAGGGGCATTTTTTGCCCTCCTTTTTTCATTTCGCAGCTTTTTTACTCCCAGTTAATATCTGATGCTGCCAAACGCATACGCTCACACACTCGCACACACACACACATACACACACACACACACACACTGACATCACTGCACCCCCTACTGCCTCCACTTCACCCCAACCAAGCAACAAATCAGAATAAATACCTCAGCTCACAGTGTTTGGTCCCAGTTAATTTGTCACTGTTTAAACACAGACAACAGTCTCTCTCTCTCTCTCTCTCTCTCTCTCTCTCTCTCTCTCTCTCTCTCTCTCTCTCACTCTCTCACTCTCTGTAATGCAGGGTAATGAGTTTAGACTGTGAACACTAACACAGCCTATATAAAGCCTTGGCTCAGTGAGTGGTGACAGAAGCTATTTCAACACTGGCCTAACTAAATATACTGCCAGCCCTTCACCCCCAATGCTGCAAAACACTAAGTGGGTAGAACGAGTTAAACTGGATCAGACCGGGCTGGACTGAATGTGTGTGAACACAGTAGCAGAAACTGTTTCTGACTCTAATGCAAACATGCAACTGCAAACATGTGCATTGTCAGATAGTAAATAGAGAATAAACTAGTAGATTCTGTACTTTTCCACTGGCTTACATGAGTTTAAAGGACTATTTTGCTAGTTAACATCTTACAGGTGCTTCCTGTAGCATTCTAACATCAATGCGTCATTAGCACATTCATTTTGAGACATTAGTATGATTACTGTAAACAAACCAGACCATCAGTGGTCAGCCTGTCAGCCTCTATCAGCCTCTACTCTGCATCCTCCATTGTTTCTCCACCTGGTGGATCTGGAGGGAAATCTGCTGGATCGCTTTACTGGCAGCAGATGGTGGAAGGAGTGAAAGAAAGATGGAAGAAAGATCACTTCCAACATGTTGATCCTCTTCAGTTAAGACAAAGGGACAATCCAAGAAGAAGCAACATCCTCTGTGTGACAGGAAGCAAAAGGGTTTATGGGAAATGTAGTCTTAATGTGGAGAAACTAACAATACCACTGATGTGAGACAGAGGCTGCCAATCATCTCCACCATGCTTTGTTTACGGTAATTATGCCAAGTTATCAGGTATAATTTGACAATGACATATTGATGTTTTAAGACGCAACATGTAGTTTATCCAAGTTAAATTTGGCATGCTAATTCACACTCGGTGCACAGCCTCCATACCGGCAGCCAGCTGGAGGCCACAGCAACATGTTAACACACGCCACAATAAATCACCGCTTGTCACCGCACCTTGTAAGTTGTGGCAATGTCCTCAGGCTACTAACAGAACACAGGCACAGAGGCAAAACTTCAGCTGCTTCCTCACTTACATCTCACACAGTCCAGTCACTGGGGCTGCACTGTGCTCAGCTCAGTCACTTCAGGAAGAATGTTTCCTTCAGTATTCAAAAACTGGAAATTGTTTGCCACAAAAAGGTCATTCAAGGATTGAGAATGAAGGCTCTATCCTCATGATGTGAAATGAGGAATTGAATTTGACTGAATTGAAAGTGAATTGACTCCGACCCTGCTGAACATTAATGGAAGTTAAAGGGTATTTTATCCACTGACTACATCTTGATTTCATGCTTGTGTGTTTTCTTGTGTTGGTTTCTATGAAAAGCACACACACACACGTTCCGGTGCAGCAGTAAATGCTGGGAGCTATGCATTATTTTATCTAGCGCAGCTCTCATTACTTTCTCCTGGTCCCAAAGCAACAGAGCCAACTAAAAAAAAAACATGCAGTGGATCCATAACTCACCCTAACAGAACACACACCGGCTTTAACCTTTGCAGTATAAACTGCTTCAGTCAGGCTTTTAAAACTAGACCTCCTGCAAAATCCTCTGCAGCTGAGAGGTTACTGTCTCTTTCTCCTAATTTTGGGGAACACACACACACACACACACACACACTCATACCTGACCGTCCTATCACTATAACAATTACTACCCCTATGTCTGTGTATCCTTTTAGAATCAAGCCTTGCTTCAAATGACCATTTTCAAAATTCAATGCCATTTCTAACTAACTGTGTGTGTTTGTGTGTGTGCGTGTGTGTGTGTGTGTGTGTTAGGGAGGGCCCTACCTTTGTGTAGGTGCGAGTTGGCTTTGGTCTTGTCAGTGGCGCCCTGGCTGCGTCTGTTCCCAGCAGCACCGACCGAGCCTCTGGGAGTGATGTCACCGCCGGCAGTGGACACCCTCGCTGTAGGGCCGGGAAGTCTGATGGAGAGAGAGAGAGAGGGAGAGGGAGAGAGAGAGAGAGAGAGAGAGAAGGGGGAGGTAAATAGGGCCAAAACGTTTAGTTTGTTTACGCCACCGATTAGAGCTGATTTGATTTCACGTGGGTTTTCCAACTGGTAGAAACCATTCATCATCCTGCAACACTACTGACAGACAGACATCACGTTCCTCCGGGTTTATCACGCATGCTGCCGTGGCAACACACACATCTAGGACACGGCTAACACAATCACAGAGGAATTTCTCTCTTGGTGGGAAGGACTGAGGAGCGCGGTAAATAACACACGAGCCATCCAGGTGCCATTCTGTGCGTTTTACATCCATGGTGACAGACACGACCGTCTAAGGGGGATCCAGCGCCATCCAGTTCATAGAGCACCTCCCCCCCTTTTTTTAACACTGTTATTATAATGATAGCTGTATGTGTGTTGGGAGGTTGTATAAGTCTCCGGGTTATCGCCCATACCAGATTTGGCTCTGATGAAGACGCTGCCTGTGTTGAAACGTTAGTCGTGTTTTGCAGCTAATAAGTTATTCTGTGTGCTCCAGAATCCCTGGGGTCGAGTTTACTTTTTTCACCCTACTTTTTTTGACTTCATTATGATAGTTTACAGTAGAGACAGACAGGACAGTTAAGGAGAGAGACAAAGGTATATATAGAAGTCAACACAGATAGATGTTTGCAAGACAGATGTATAGAAATGGTTCACCTTCAGAGGAGAGGAGAGGAGAGAAGACAAGACAAGGAGAGGAGACGAGGAGAGGAGAGGAGAGGAGAGGAGAGGAGAGAGGAGAGGAGAGGAGAGGAGAGAAGAGAAGGAGAGGAGGCGAAGAGACGAGGAGAGGAGAGGAGAAGAGAGGAGAGGAGGAGAGGAGAGGAGAGGAGAGGAGGAGACAAGGAGAGGAGAGGAGAGGAGACAAGGAGAGGAGAGGAGAGGAGAGGAGGAGACAAGGAGAGGAGAGAGGAGAGGAGACAAGGAGAGGAGAGAAGAGAGGAGACAAGGAGAGGAGACAAGGAGAGGAGAGGAGAGGAGAGGAGAGGAGAGGAGAGGAGAGGAGAGGAGAGGAGAGAGGAGAGGAGACAAGGAGAGGAGAGGAGAGGAGAGGAGAGGAGAGGAGAGGAGAGGAGAGGAGAGGAGAGGAGAGGAGAGGAGAGGAGAGGAGACAAGGAGAGGAGAGGAGAGGAGGAGGTTATAAATTCTAGTCTATATAATCTGACTAATCTGTAATATGACACTGTGGCGTGTCAACAGTCATCTCCAGCGTCAGATTACACGTCCCATTCCTTTATTTCTCTGCAGGGATTAGACAGGATATGTTGGACATGGATAAACCTTGATGCATTTACAACACCTTGATTCCATATTGTCAGTTAATCTGAAGCGTTGGGTCTGTGAGCCTCATTCAGCCGGGCCGCAGGAGGCACACATGCAGCTAATGAAATGCTAATTCACCAGTGGCGACATCATCATCGTCCTGGGACTGCGGGGCGGATGCTGATAAGCAGATTACAGCTCTCTCTTTCAGCATCATCAAAACTCTCATTTCCGGCTTGCCATTCACTTTGACTGACCGATTTATCTGGCTGTTGCACAGGAACCGGTTTCACCATATCATTCACTCAAGAGCGGTCTGAGATCATTTGACTTTCAATTATACTGCCTTCCTCCTTTAGATTTACTGTGGATAATAAAATGTGTGGTTAAATTTGGGGATTAATAAAAAAAAATCTGTATTTCACAATTTTAATCTTGGCCATAATATGTCAAAACTGATATGTCTATATAATAAATAGCATAGTTGGTCAATTCTACTACTCTAAATTCAACATAAGTAACATAATCTCAGAAATTATGGTGGTTTCACCAATTCAGGATCTTTATGTAGTTGATATTTTTTTGGAAGTAGAAACAGATTATTGTTGAATAGTCTGCATGTGGAAAAGTAGCTTTGGCAACATCCTCATCCCATCCTAACTCCAAATAAAAAGGCATTTCATTTTAACGATTCGAACAATACTAATATATACAAATCTCTTACCTCTTTCAACTACATTTTGAATTTATATTTAGCTGTCACATGCTTCCAGTCCTCAATCACACACGCTCTTTTAAATACTGTGAGGCTGTGTCCAATCACATGCTGAGCTCATCTGATATTATATATATTATTCAGGGTCAGGGATTTTAAAAAACAGAGCATGTTAGAAAAGCCATAAGCAGTTTGGGTGGAGGGTGAGTCGGTGCTCCAGCTCTTCACCCCCTGCAGTTACACATGCTGAACACAAGGTGGGGCCGTTGCATTGCTTTGGAGGGCAGGTGGTGTGTGAGGCAGGTGCAATGCAAACAAAATCTGGGATGGGCAGCATGCAAAAAAAAAAAAAAACACATCCTAAATCTAATTCCAAGGCACACCATCACATAATACAATGCAACATGCTCAGAAAGAGTTGGAAAAAATGAATGAATGAACCGCGGCAGCGTTTTTAAACAGCGGTGACTCTGAACGACACTTTGCCATATCATGAGAGAACATTCCAGCCACAGACTCTTCCTGCGTTAATTATTAATGTCACATTATATGGAGGATGTGCTTGTCCAACGAACCCACACACAAAGGACACACACACACACACACACACACTTACTTAAGGGTTATCTAAAGGTCTCTCACAGCCCATTTAGCAGGCATGCCAAATGAGGCGCGCTGCCAGACAGAGTCCACCACCCTAAAATGGAGCCTGGAGCCTCGGGTTCCTATCTGCCCAACACTAACACTCATGCATATTAGATAGCGCTCGTAGTAGAGGTTGCCCTTAATCACAGACAGAGAACAAGATGAAACTCAGATCCAAGGCTGAGATCATTACAAAGAAACTGTATCCTCGATTAGGGGCAATTTCTACCTTCCCATTTCCGGGAATGGTAAGGGAGAGGAGAGGAGGGGGGGAGGAGGAGGGAGTGGAGTGGAGGTGTGGTGGAGGAGAGGAGGATGAGGAGGAGGAGGAGGAGGAGGAGGAGGAGCAAGGGCCGCGAAGGAAAGAGAAAACAGAGAGAGAGGGAGCTGACCTAGAGGACTTTTTCTGACCAAGGGAAAACTTGAGTAGTTTACTCTGAGACCCATCCCTGGAGGAAAAAAAGAAGAGAAATATGGAGGAGGACAGAGAGAGAGAGAGAGAGAGAGAGAGAGAGAGAGAGAGAGAGAAAGAGAGAGAGAGAGGAAAGAGAGAAAAGAAGAAGAAGAAGAACAGTTAAAAATGACCAGATGCTGTAGATAAAGACAGGAGGCAGGAACAGGAAGACAGAGATGACAATATGATGGACTAGAACAGCAGTAAATGCAAAGGAAGAGAAAAAATAAAGAAAGCTCATACATCCAGCGTTTCAATTTTTCCATGCCCGATATTCCCCGGAGCCTCCGGACCTCCAGCCTTACCTGGACTGCATCTCGGCCTGCGCTGCTTTCTGGGCTTGGGCTGTGGGGGCGGGCGTCCCATACGGAGCGTGGCTGAGCTGGGCCGGGGCGCTGCTCTGCTGGGACAGGGGCGGGTGCGCGCTCTGCGGCTGGGCCGAGGGCGCGGGCGGGGGGGGGTGGGCGCTCTGCCGCTGGGCCTGCGCCTGCTGCTGCTGCTGTTTGTAGCGGGACAAGCTGAAGAAGAGCCCGAGGATGGCTTTCAGATTCCCATTCCGGATCTCTGAGGGTCGGGAGGAGGACAGAGGCGGGACGTTAGGGAAGAGGGAAAAGGCAGAGGAGGGGAAGAGGAAAATAGTGGGTAGGTGAAAACAATGTAGATTAGCACACAGAGAAATAAAGGTGCCAACTGTAACCGAAAATGGATATTCGGAGCGATGCCATAGAAGAAACATTTCTGGTTCCTCAAGGTTCTTTAAGGCAGTGATTCTCAACCTTTTTCATATCAAGGACCCTAATTTAGTTCACATTAGAGCCACGGACCCCCATTTGATCAGAATTTGTCTCTCGGATCCCAAATCCGAGAATATTTTTATTGTTAGATATGATTTTGTCCAGAACTCCATGACTATCTGTACTGTAGTTAGAGAAATAACAGTGAAACTATGATCAAAACAGTCATTCTTCTACATTCTCTAATTGTGTTAACTTCTTATAAATGAAATAATGATGAAGTTTAACAATTCATCAATTTGCTGGGGACCCCCTAGAACCCCCTCAAGGACCCCTAGTCTTCCCCGGACTCCATGTTGAAAACCACTGCTTTAAGGAACCATTTCTGCACTCATTTGCTTAGACACCTGCACTGTGTTTTTGTTTAATTGCCCTTGTCATTTGCAATTGCACAATATACAGTATATAGGCTAGTATGCAGTTAATCCCTCCCACCCCATCCCCTCGCTAGTATATCTAGTTCTACTTTGCTATTCTGGATGCTATTTTTCCACCCAGAATGAAGGCTAAGCCTGGTCTGGTCTGGTCTAGATTCTGGTCTAGCTCCCTTGTTCCAGTAAAAGCAGGAGTCGCAGTCCAGCTCACCCTCTGCAGACAGGCCCTGGATGTTGACTCCTTTGGCTGCCAGGAAACTGAGGCAGGCATCGATGTTCTCAATCTGGAAGGAGAGAGAGGCAGTCACAGCTGTAAAACACTGCGGACGGCACATTTCCATTCACATTTGAATATTTGTATAATGTGGACGCATGTCTGTCTGTCTCTTACACACGTCGCCCAAGAGTGAACTGAATGGAATTGGAAATGGAAAATGACAAGACAAAAAAAATGAGGTACATGAATAACGAAAACAATGTTGGGAATACAGTCTTATATGTCTCTGATTTAATACTACTGGACCATTAACTGTTGTTGTTTATTGATGTTTGATTTACATTTTAAGCTTATGATTTGTTTATCTTATGACTAAGAAAAACAATAAAGAAGAGATTGGATTATGGTCAATCATGTGACAATAAATAAAAAGTATAAAAATGTTGTTGAGTTTGAGTTTATTAGTACTCATACACTCACATATGATTGTACATCATAAAAATGTAAAACTATACATATCTATATACACACATGCACCCATACATTCATACTCATACATACGCATTTACAAAATACAACCATACACTTACATACAACCATGCATACATTTTAAAATGCCATAAAAAACAACAATATACAACACAAAACACAAAACAAACAAACAAAAACAGACCCCAAAGACTTCAGCTATCCATACTTCAGCCATTGTTGTCATGGCTGCAAACTGAATCAGTTTATATTTGTTGGGTATTCTTCGGCACTAAGTACTTATGTATTTCATATCAATAAAGCATGTTATGCAAAAGAACTACAAACAAAACTATCAAAGACAGGCCGATGGCTAATCTGTTGACCAGTGGTGAGTGGGCTTTGTTTACAGGGATTGACTGTATTCATGTCGCCGTGCCGAGCTCACGTAGCTGGTGACGATGGTGATGGTGATATTCAAAACAGGATTCAAACCGAGCAGACGTTCACCAGCGGAGAAACAAGCCATCTACACTGACCCAGTTGCTATGACAGCAGCCTTGGCAACCTGAACAGACTGTGCTGAGCTGTCATTAAACCGGGCGACGATCTGATAGGCAGACAGGCTTTGTTCAGAGACCATGTGACCCATTATACACCGGCTCTGCTGGCTGCCCACGTAATCACAAAGTAAACCCCGCACAAAATAAGTCACCGAGCGATGTCACCGCAGATGAATGACTGAGATCAAAGTTTGCCAATTGTTTTCAAATAAGCCAACACACCCACACAACAGATATCAATATGCCACGGCAGTTGCTCTCTCATACTTCATACAGAGTAATAAGGCATCACTCTAGGCAGGGAAATCCACTAAAGAATAGCCTTTAAAATCCATTAAAAGCATTGTACGGTATGCACAAAGGGTAAAAAACGTGATGAATCTTATTTAGCATGACGTTTATTATGAGGAAGATACGTAGCATAGATTTATCTTCACACACTGAGGCTAATTTGCAGGAATATACTTACAACAAACCCATTTTGAAAGTATAACAGCTCAAATGTAATCTCACATGCCAAGGCAGTACAGATATAGAGCAGTGATACTCGGAGTGGTTTCTAAATTAAAATACATATGAACTGTGTCCTTTGTAAAGGAGGTGGGGTGCGGGCTATTACTGGGAGGGTCCCAGTCACTATCTGAAGATTAATTACATGATTATACTTAATATGCACCAACTAAAAATAGCTTGACCTACAACTCCTCCCTCTGTGGTGCTCCTGCTATGAAGTATCAGGCTGTGAGGCGGGTAGCTGAAGGCTCATCTACAGCCTACATCTATCCGTCTTCTAAAATTAGTCACTGTCTAATGATTCGTGATATATCTGCTTGTTTACTAGTAGCCACATCCACTACTGGTTTGCTACTACATCCTCTACCAGTTTGCAAACACTTCCAGTTTACTACTAGCTACATCCACTACTAGTTTACTACTAGCTATATCTGCTTCTGCTTTACTACTAGCCACATCAACTCCATTTTTCATACTAGCTATGCTACTGGCTACGCCCACTTTCGGTTTACTACTACATCCATTACTAGCTTCTAGCCACATCCCCTTAGGCGGAGTCATTCCTATGTTCCCAGGGTCCCACAGTATGTTCCCCAGTTCTACATATGTGCTCTCCCAGGGTCCTATGTTCCTAGGGTCCTATGTTCCCAAGGTCCTATGTTACCAGGGTCAGGACTATGTTCCCCAGCTCTATATAGCACATAATGGGAACCTGAAAAAGATGTTCCCCAGCTATGTATTCGCTTAATATGGTTAGTTAGGGTTAGGGTTTAGGGTTAGGGTTAAACATAGGACCCTGAGAACATAGGACCCTGGGAGAGCACATATGTAGAACTGGGGAACATAGGACCCTGGGAACATAGGACCCTTTGTCATGTTCCCATTATGTGCCATATAAATCTGGGGAACATAGGACCCTGGGAACATAGATACGCTCCCTACTAGGCTACCAGTTTACTAGCTAGCCACATCCACTTGTGGATAGCCACATACTCTACAAGAACATAAACTTCCAGTTTACTACGAGTCACATGCACTACTAGTTTACTACTAGTTACATCTGCTACTAATTAACAAGCCACATCCACTCCATTTTTTCATACTAGCTATGTCCACTTTCAGTTTACTACTACATCCATTACTAGCTTCTAGTCACACCTTCTAGGCTACCTGTTTACTATTGGCCACATCCACTACTGGTTTGGTACTAGCCACATCCTCTACAGTGATTCTCAACCTTTTTCATACCAAGGACCGCAAATTCAGTCCACATTAGAGCCACGGACCCCCATTTGATGAGATTTTGTCTCTCGGACCCAAATCTGAGAGTATTTTTATTGTTAGATACGATCTTGTCCAGAATTCCGTCTGTATTGTAGGTGGAGAGGTAACAGTTAAACTATGACCAAAACAGTCATTCTTCAACATTCTATAACTGTGTTAACTTCTTGTAAATTAAACCAGTGGTGAAGTTTAACAATTCATCCATTTTCTGGTGGTCCCCGGACCCCACGTTGAGAACCACTGCTCTATCAGTTTGCTACTTGCTACATCTGCTAATTTACAACTAGCCACATCCACTCCTTTTTTCATACTATCTACATCCACTTTCAGTTTACTACCACATACATTACTACCTTCTAGCCATATCTACTAGGTTACCAGTTCACTGCTAGCTACATCCACTATGTTTACTACTAACTACATCCACTACTAGTTTAATACTAGCTACAACCACTACTTATTTACTACTAACCACATCCACTACTAGCTTTCTACCTCCACAGCTAGATTATCAGACACATGCACTGCTAGTTTTCTACGAGCTACATCCTCTACTATAACTCCATGCCTATCTGAGCCCTGTCAGTGTCTGAAGTGGCCGGTGGGCGGACCTCAGGTCAGTGAAAGAGTTGAAACAGCAGTGCCGCCCCTGCTGTTGTTTCTGTGACCTCTGACCCCAGACCAGCTGTTAGAGGGGCTGACATATGCTGTCCTCTGAGGTGAGCCACCGGAAAGACGTAGGAACAGAGGGGAATGCAGAACGTGGCCCTCTGCAAATACCACAGGCTCATTAAAAATACACTGTGGCCTCAGCCTCTGTGAACTGCCCCTCTGATCCTGCTGAAATACCCCAGTGTTTCTTTAATACCCCAGGCCTAAATGGCATCCGAGTGAGCCGACCCCTCCCCTACCCGCCTGCCCCAAATCCACCTGAATAGTTCTCTAAATATGAAGCTTAAATAGCAGCAGCCTGCTGAAAATACCACCTGCTTCATTAAAATACCCCAACGTAAATGCCAGGCCTGTCCTGCTGCGATGCCCCCCAGCCCCGCCTCTCAGGGGGTAAAAATACTGAATCCTCTCGCTATTTAAAACCTCGAGGGACCAGAGAACTGAAAGACAGCGCAGCACAAACTCTGCGACAATCTCCTGTCAGCTACGAGGCCTTAGATCTTACTCAGTCTAGGTTTTAATAGCAAGATTGACATAGATTTCAAGCTTCAACTTCTGCATTGAAGTGGCAACACTTTAGCTATAATAGGAAGTCACATCATCGTGTCTTGGAAAAGTTCAGCCACCACTCTTAAAAGAAAAATCCAGCATTATGTAGGCTATCATCAATCTGTGATGTTCACTGCGTTCCAGAAGTTATTGCTTCCACCAAGGAGGTTTGTTTGTTTGTTTGTCTGTTAGCAGGATTACGGAAAAACTACCGGTTCGATTTTCATGAAACTTTGTGGAAGGGTGTAGCATGCGCCAAGGAAGAACCCATTAAATTTTGGAGCGGATCCGGATCCGACTCACAGACAAGCAATAATAGAACAAACCTTGGCAGAGGTCTGCGTTCACCAAAATATACTCAAGTAAAAGCAAAATTACTTCACTTTACTGTAATTACTGACTTTACTGTAATTTGTTGCACACGCAGATAACAGAGTAAGCTACAGGCTGCTGTGTCCATCTACTGATCATAAAGGTGACGATACACAGGCAAGTTCTTTGGGCAAATCAAAATTTTCTGGCAAATTTTACTGAAAATATTCACTTACTGAAAACAATGTATCAGTTTGAAATCTAGCCAAAGCTGATCAGAGAGCAAGCTTTGCTGGCAAGGTTTCGACATCAACCAATCAGAGACAAGAAAATTGGTCAGCTGACCTGTCCTCAGGCCAAAATATTTTAGAAATGGTCTGCTACTAAACAGTAAACACAGGAAATAATAGCTGAGTCTTTTTATATAACATTTAATCTAGCTAGCTAGCTGCTGGATGGAGCCATACATAAGACTGTAATACACATTATGAAATTCCAGTGGATAACTTTGATAAAATTATTAAATTATTAAATTTTCAGTAGAAAAAGAGCAGGCCAAGATGACAGTGATGGAAACAGTTTGTTATTTCATCCATTTTCACTCCTTCAACCGTCAAATTTGTCAGTTAGTATTGCCCATTGCCCTCTTTGCCCATTGCCCAGTTGCTCATATTCACTGGCCATTGCCAGCAAAAAATTTGCCTGTGTATCATTAGCTTTACAGTGGAATAATCACTCACTTGCTAAATGGGAACAATGTGAAATACACAAGAGTTAAGTAATAAACATTTCTAATAAATAAAAATCTCCATCATAACAAGTCATTTACTCAATTATTGTTCATAAAATTATTATTTTCTTGAAATAACTGAAAAACATCTGCCAGTGGAGTTTGATGATTTCACTTGTTTCCAGTGCAAATCAACTTGTTTCAAGAATGTCAAGTGTCATTTTGAACTTTGAACAGCAGTGCAGTGATCTGCCTTATTCTGACTGGTTTCAACAGACTGACACTAGAAAATTCCTGAAACAAGTGAAGCTGCATCAGAAACAAGCAGAGTTATCTCTCCTCACTGGCAGAATATTTCTCTTGGTTTGACAAAAAATAAGATTTGAAGGCTGAATATGAGACTAAATGACTTGTTAAGATGGATGTTTTGTTGCAGAGTGACACTGAGTCTAACTGCAGGATAACTCAGATAATGCCAGTGTTGCTCTGGATCTGTATGGAAGCTCCTACCTGTCAGGATGTGTGCTGTTGTCCTAGACTGTGCTGTGCTGTGCTGTCTGTCTGTCTGTCTGTCTGTCTGTCTGTCTGTCTGTCCTCACACCTTCACCCACCTCTGGCTTCATCACCTCCCTCTCCGCTCCGCTCTGCTCCGGCTCCCGGCAGCGGTGCAGGGCCGGCCAGGCAGCAGCTCTCTGAACAAACACTCCCTCCCATCACAGAGCTGCTATTGTGGTGTGTGTGTGTGAGTGTGTGTGAGCGTGACAGAGAGAGAGAGAGAGAGAGGGAGAGATTGGAGCGTGCGTATGAGCAGGGGCGTGTGTCTGAAGTAGGGTTAGACTGATAAGGGTTTTTGAAGACTGATACTGACACCGATATTTTTAGACTGAAGTTGCTATTTATATTTTTTTTGCCAATATTTAATATCTATCAAATCTGACCATTTTCATGCCAAGAAATGACAAGTATTCAGCGTTTCCCTCAGGAGTTTCCTTCTTGTCAGGGTGGAAAACGCTCTGAGTCAGCATTTAGACATGTCATGTGACACTAAAAAAATCTCCAGACCGGTTTTCTGCAGCTGTGGTCAGGGAGGAAATATCTGCAGTGGACAGCACTGCCTTTCAATGTAAACATTTCAGTTTGAACAAGTGTCACACCGAAACTTATGCCGATGGAACAAAGAAAATAGTATGTTTATCAATAATTGTAGATAGGCGAAAAAAGGTGACTTTGACAAACCAGATTCTGCCAAGTCTCTCACTTTTTTTCATCTTAAATTTCTTCCGACCGGATTTCGGTGTTTAAGGTTTAATAAACAAGTTTTTTTTATATATTGTCAGAATCTGCTTTGTTGGCGTTTATGTGCTAGAAGATTTTCAGACTGTTCCTTCATACAATTTGCCTGATATCAGACAGAATTGTCAACTCGTTACACTCCATTTCCATCTTCAGTCTGACATTGGCTCCACTCTAACCGATTTCCGTGGGGGAGGGGGATTCGATTTTCCCTAAACCAATCACTAGAGACCGACGTATCCGCCTTAATCTAATGTCATTTTAAGTCGACACTGATGCGTAGCCATGACAACACCATGACGGAGCAAAGTAAAAACAAAGTATTTCGGATTTCAAAGTAATTGGTACTTTTAATCGATTTAGAACAGCCTGGATCAGCGTCTATCTTGTCTATAGCGGTCACCATTGTTGTTATTACTCCTCCTTGGTTCCGGCGCACAGCTTGACAACAGCTTGACAACGGCGTTAGTCCCGCCCGTGGCTCTGATTGGCTAATCGTTAGTCCCCCCCGGCGCACATTGGGCCGATCATTTTTCAACCGAGAAACCGCTGTTTCATGTCACGATGCCAGACCAGAATCAGTCAACTCGGTGGAGTGGGCGGATTCAAAGGTCTGGACCCAGGCAATCCTACAATGTCAGTGAATGGAGAGAGAAAAAAAACACAGTTGTCCAGTCTCCTCTACCAGAGCAACAGATCACAGAGTCACCGATTTGGGGGTTTTATCATGGAGGAAGACACACAACCCAAGACTCTACCAGAGTTCAACATCATAAAAAGCCAGTATGGGCCCGATATGTTGGCACACTGATATATCGGTGGAACCTCGGTCTGAAGACAGCGGCTCCATCGCCGGAAGCTCTCTGTCATTTGACTATCTGTTGTGTCTCATGGAATCTGGTCGTGTAGCATGATTGTGAGACAACGTGGTGTGTGTGTGTGTGTGTGTGTGTGTGTGTAGTGTTTAAATCTGTCAGCGTCTGCCTACACTCACACTCTCTCTGCAGGTTTCACAGATAATAGCTACCAGCTCACCCACAGCGTTTTGACAACGGCCTCAATATAAAAAAAACCATAACTTTCCCTCTCTCTCTCTCTCTCTCTCTCTCTCTCTCTCTCTCTCTCTCTCTCTCTCTCGAATGAAAATATACACAGAGGTTACAAACGCTTCGTGGAAGTGCTGGATTTCACTGCATATTGATAAAAATGATACACTGGCCACACACACACACACACACACCAAGATGCACTGAGTCTGGCTAAGAAAACCACAAAGAACATCACTTCACACAGCTTTTTAAATCACTTCTTCAAATGCATTTTTATAGACTTGCTTTTATGTGATCACTTTAATCCTGTCTTGTATCTAGTGTTTTTTTTGTTTTTTTTGTTTTTTTTTATGTGTATTTTCATCCTCTCCTTATAAATTGTAGTTAGTCTTTATGGCTTCCTGTCAAGCACTTTGTGAAATACAGCTTTTAAATATAGAGCGCTGTGAAAACACAGTCGGTGGATCATCAGTCACCTGCTTCCATAAAATAAAAACAAAAGCATATGCCACCTAAATCATAATATGTGCAAGACAAACTCCCATCAGGGCCAGTAAAGGTTTATTCTCTTCTCTAAATAAAGATCTACTCTTTGGGTAAAAACTATATGGCGTTGCCTAGCAACAGCAACTGTGATTGCTCGGTACTTTTCAGGCCGTCATGTGATCACAGGAGTTTTGGACCAGATGACACAGTTGGGTCTCTCTCTTTCTCTCTCTCTCTCTCTCTCACACACACACACACACACACACACACACACGTCAATGCCACTCCTCTGTAAGGCTTGATCAAACATTAACCAGGCTGTAGAATGATTCATTTAACATCCTTAAGGGCCTCGTCCTGTTCACCTGTGTAAACCCTCACCGTCTACACACTGTTAAAATTCATCTGTAAAAAAAAAAATACTAAATCTCTGTGTGTGTGTGTGTGTGTGTGTGTGTGTGATCTTCTTCACTACAGTCGACTGCAGGGTGAAAGAGTCAGAGAGGTGACAGTTTTGCTCTCAAGTTAAACACCGGGTGTGTGTTTTGACAAGCTTATAGAGCCGTGTGGCGGGTTTGAGTGGCAGCACACCTGAAGGTGAAATGGTAAAGAAAAGCTCTATTGTCAGCCGCGTTCAACACACACACACACACACACACACACACACACACACACACAGACAGAGATTGGAAGTGCTGTATCCTCATTTAACATTCCTAGAAGGCTGATGATGTTTCTTTCACTCTGGTTTTCATCAGTGCCGTCACACACCTGGACATACTGGTTGGAGCTGGTTTCTACCTGTCTGTCTGTCTGTCTGCCTGTCTGTCTGCCTGTCTGTTTAGCATTAGGCTCGTTTGAGATGATCTACCTGCACGCCTGGAAAATAGACCAGAGTAGCCGAGTGCAGTCAGGCGAGGAGTCAACAAGCCGAACACTCCCGACTGCACGCTCACTGCTCTTCTTCTTCTTCTTCTTCAGTTTTGTTTAACGGCGGCTGATAAACAACTTAAAAGGTGCATTACCGCCACACACACTCACTGTGCCCTAACGACCCAGACCTTCACGTTACTTATTTGTTATTGTGATGTAGGCATTACAGGTGGCATTTACGGAAAATATCACATAGCGTTCTAATAAAACGGTATACAGACGGCTCATGGAGTGACATTTTGGAACCGATATAAAAACTTAAGTCTCTTCCTGTCACTGTGGGTGTGTGATACCACTGCAATGAACCCCATCATCCTCGGTGCTGTGCAACTTTTCTAACCATCACGCGACGGGCCGAGCGAGTAGCTGGTCAAAATTTGCGCAGGACTTGCTCATCTCAAACGAGCCTACTATTTGAATTAGACAAATATTCACAAAAAAAGAAAAACCCCAATGACGCCACCCCCTCTCTCCCTCAGTATCAAATAGAAAATACAATAATTTGTAAATACACAGGGTCCAAACTCCCACCTGCCAACTTTTCTGTGACAATGACATAACGCTTCAAAACGTTTTCTTGAATTCTGTTGTACTTCATCTGTTGTCATCTGTTCATCTCTGTAACTTCATCTGTTGTATCCAGGCAACCAAGTTCACATA